>NC_056725.1:660906081-661068581 GCF_019279795.1 Protopterus annectens
GCATACAACTTGAGAGGCAGAATGATACTTGTACACGGTAATGACCACAAGAAGAAATGTGAACATAAAAAACAATAAGGGAGTTCTGAGCTCAAAACATACTGTCACGACTGTAGTAGAAAGTCTTACACACTCTTCAGAATAGGCTAATCTGAGACCAAGCTAGTGAATATCCTTTATCCCTAAAACACTTAATCTCATTAGAACTGGGTATGTGTTCAATTAATATGATTTGTAATCTAAGTCCAGTGTATTTATTTCATTTATTTATCCTTTGTTGACTAGGTCAGTCCCACTATTCTAGTAATCTCTTTTCACGGGAGTCCCGAGGTGATATAGGTAAATTTGACCAGGTCATCAGGGAAATTCCCCTAATCTTTTCAATAGGTGCCATGAAATCTTTTACATCCTCCTGACTACCTCCAACTCAAGCAGATGGGACCTTGACTTAACATTTTATCTGAAACACAGAACTCTCGATAGTGACTGTCAGTTGTGTTTCCAGTGATCAACAAGAGAAATAAAGTGACAAATCTCATTTACAGTGGTTTGGAATATACTGCTATTGTAGCAACTCTAACGATGTATTCAATTTTTGGGATTAAAATGTTGATACCAATAGAGTTTCTTGCGTTAGGATTCAGCATATTTAAAATTACATATATAGTAATTTTGATGGGCAAAGTAAATGTATATGAATGAGGGTCTTTTCTCTAGATTAGGGACATGTATCTGTTGGCACACAAGCTGTAGGGATGCCTCTTTCAGATGATTTATATACCTGTTAGGCTGAATATTAAGTCAGCATTGGGTATTATCTCAGTCTTTATAGAATAATGGAGTTTTAGCAAAGGGGTTTAGTAGCTGGATGTTTATCTGCTTGTTTTTAGTTTCCATCCTTTACTTACACAATACTCATTGTGTCTTAATATCTTTATAGAAATTGATTATCCGATTTTAATCAAGAAAGACTTGTATATTTAATGATGCATTGATTTAAGTCATGAAAAAAATTCTTGCCTGCTAGAGTCCTGGCCACAACTGAGTTAGTATAAAGTAATAACTAAAAAGAAAAATTATATTAACAAATAATGTAAAAATTAATATAAGAATTTGACATAATTTAATAAAGACAGATTTGCAGACCCAAGCCTGTTGTGAGAATATTATTGGGGGGGGGGGGCTGGATATTCACAATATTAAATGTGAAAGACATTTGGTCATTTAAAGAAGCCAGTAATTTTTTTATTAATTCTTAGTTGAGCAGATGGAATATTTGGATAAGCAACAAATAAGAATGAGTTAATTATGTTTTGCTCTAGATTTATTTACTGAGCACATTTCTGATGTTTTAGGAAGTATTTTAGAGGTCGCTTTAAGGAAGATTCCATTAGTAATGGTATGCTGCAAGGTTTCATTCTGAGATCAATCAATTTTATTTTGCTTATTATTTGGCCTAGCAAGGTCTAAAACATTCTGAATGTATCACTTGTATGGTGGATTTGGTACTAATGACCACAGTAATCAAGGTATACTCATGTCTTCAAGAGAATGTTGATGCAGTACACAAGTGGGCACACATTCCTTAATACTAGTAAGCTGTTTATTTTACATTTGAATTTTGTATTGCAGGTAGACAAAGATAATTTAAGCAATGAAAGGATATATTTGGATATTCTTATTTATAGGAAACACATTGTTTAATATTACAGTAATTGTAGTATAGTGGCATAATAAGTTTTGTTTTCATTTAAATATTTTTCACACATGATTACAATCTTTTAGAATCTGGTTTGTCTGTCTGTATTGGATTACTGTTTGGTCAAATGGTACCAAATAGATGATATATAACCACTTAGAAGGAGTGAGAGATTGGCAGAGAAGGGGAGAAAAAATTCACACCAGGATTTTCAGCATCCCCCCAGCAGATCCGGGGGGAGGGGAGTGAGATTACAACAACAGGGATGGAACAACGGATACAAGTAGAGCAGGGTAACACATCAGTAGATAATGATTCTTTGGAGGCCTTTACGCAAGTTTTTGGTAATAAATGCATGGTTAGTAAGAAAAATAATTTTGTCATCTATAATTTTACTGAAATTGAGTTAACACACGATCTTTTTGATTTGTTTACCAGAGGTTTTCATTTTGTACCCCTACGCCCCTTCAACTTGGCCAATGCTCTCGTGGATTTGAAATTGTTTGTCAGACAACTTAATCTTGCACTTTATTTTAAGGGGAAACCATACAACAGAGAGGGACTTTCGAGAACCAGCATTTTTAATCCCCCTACGCACCCTTCCCTCAAAGTATTTGAGGAGCTTGTGGAGAAGGATATCAGGATGTTAAATTTTAAGAAACCACATACACTTCCTCTTAACCTAAAAGCGGAAGAGTTTAAGTTAATTGACTATCTCAAGAATGAAGGCTGTAGGGTTATGAAACCCGATAAAGGGGCTGGAGTGGTTTTAATGTATACTACTGATTATGACACCTATCTCTACAATATGTTACAAGACACAGACCAATATGATTTAGTCTATAGGAATGAGATGAATCTTGCTTATTCTAAGATTAATTTCCTATTGACTGACCACTTGTTACAAGGAGTTATTAATGAGCGACTATTTAACTATTTACACGTTGACAAACCCAGGACCCCAGTCATTTTTGGGATCCCCAAAACACACAAGGGCTTAGATCCACCTAGGTTAAGGCCTATAGTATCTGGTGCGGGGGGTATTATTGAACTTTAGGTAAATTCATTGATTATGTTTTGAAAAAAAATTGTTTCTTCTTTACAATATGTATGTAAAGACTCATGGGACTTTCTTAAAGGCATTGAGTCGCACTTGTTTCAAACTGATCTTTTGATGATTACCATTGATATAGTGGAGTTGTTTCCTAGTATTCCACACTCCACAGGCCTAGAATGGTTTAATGAAGTACTAGTAACAGAGGCTGGGTTTGATAACAGGGTTACCAATTTGTTAGTAGAGTTTATGGAAATTTTGTTGGAAAATAACTTCATCTACTTCAATGGAGAAATTTATAGACAGAAGAAAGGGGTGGCAATGGGTGCCCCCTGTGCCTCTCTTTATGCAAATGTGGTGCTACACAAATGGAAGCAGACTTTCATTTTTTTCAACAAGTAGGGCTCAATATATAACACACTGTGAGAAGTACCTTGATGATATTTGCCTACTATGGAATGGAACTGTTGAGAATTTTTATGACTTTATTAACTACATTAATTCCACCACCCATTTTTTGTCTTTTACACACAATGTTAGTAATGACGAGTTGAATTACCTTGATGTTACCCTTTCTAAGGACTATACTAATCAGAGGTTTTTATCCAAACTTTACAGGAAGGCCACATTCTCTAACTCGTATTTACATTTTGAAAGTGGGCATCCTTTCTATCAAAAGAAAGGTATCGTCAATGGGCAACTTATTAGGGCATCTAGGATGTCCAGTACCCTTGACTATTTTTTGGAAGAAGTCAATTTTTTGAAAAAGTTGTTTTCTGTAAGGGGCTACCCCACTTCATTAGTTAATACCTTAGCTCAAGAAGTTACAGAGAACAGGGAATTTAAATATCCCTCGTTGTTAGGAAGAGGTGACATTCTGGTGGAAGTGGGTGGAATGGACCAACAAATTGATTTGCACAACAATTTTATTTATACCTACTCTAACAGTTCTTTTGAAATTGAAGATGTGGTTTTGAGGCATTGGTCAGTCCTCACTCTTCATGATGAGCTTAAAAATTTAGTTCAAGAACATCCCAAATTTGTTAGGAGGAGGGATGTGAATGTAAAAGAATTATTGGAGATGAAGCAATTTTTTAAGGTACCACCAGGGAATTCCAGATTGGGGACCTACAGGTGTAGGGCTTGCAAGCAATGTTCAGCCATTCTTAATGACAGTACACTATATATTCCATCTAGGAAGTTTCTTTTTCACGCTGATCGATATTCGAACTGTGGAACAAAAGGCGTGGTTTATTTAGGTGTATGTATAAGTTGTTTCAGTTTTTACATAGGGAAAACAGAAAGGTCCCTGAGAAGAAGGATTTATGAACACTTATACAATGTCTTCAAAAGCAAAGAGACTAATGCTTTCTACAAACATTCCACCTTTTGCCCTAACATGGAACTCAAATTTTTAGTTTTGGAACAGGTGATACCAGATGCTAGGGGTGGGGGACTGGGAGACCAGGTTGGAGTATAAGGAGCTCCTCTGGCAGCTTCGATTAGATGCTGGTAAACCCCCAGGTCTTAATGAAAATATTAATATTAGTAGTGTCTTAAAGTTGAGGATGGCCCGATTATGAGTAATTTCAACCATTTGTTTACGAAAGCTAACACAGTTTATCTTTACTGTCATCATTAAATGTACAATTATCCTTTAACAAGATATGGTAAATACCACATCTCTTATATATTGATTTTTAAAAGTATTTTCAATGTTTTTTAACATGACACCTTGGTAAGTAAGATTTTGTCCAAATTGTATAGATTTTACACTCGTGTATATTCAAGTGTTATAAAAGATTCAAAGTGTTATGGGAGTGCTGTTAGGTATTTTGTATGCCCAAAGGATGGTCAGTTATACACTTGAAACAACTCTTTTTAATTTTTTAATAATTTTATGTAATAATAATTGTGATTGCTATATAGGGATAGCAACTTGCACCAACAATTATTGTGTTGTTTCTAAACAGCATTGGTCTTCAAATTTTTAGCAATATGTTTATATCTAGCATGACAAACTCTTATTAATTATGTTAATTAATGAGTCACATGACTCACTATCATATATTTAATGATGGTTGTTTCATTTGGTTTTAATGTTGAGAAAGCTCGGTATTAACCGAGCGAAAGCGCTTGATTTATTGTGGATTTTGTTTCGTGGTGGTGGTGAAATAAAGACTTGACGTTTTATTACCATTACTTTTGGCTTCTCTCGCTTGTGGACATTTCGTTTTTTTCTTGGTTTTGCTGCTGTTTTTGTGGTTCCTTGGTCAAATGGTACTCATTAGCACTGTATGAATGTAAGTTTCATCCATGTTACAGTGCTAGACAGAGCAGCAGACACAGCTTGTTAGAGATTTAAATAGCAGAGCGAGTGATAGCTTATCAGTAGTCAAACAATGGATGTCATTACTAGTAACTAAACCCAGGCTATGACAAACTTTTATTCCACCTGTGTGGTTGACTATATTGTGAAATGTTGCTTGGATAATGAGAATAAATACCACTTTTAAGATCTAGTAGAAGCAGCACCTAGAAAATTCTAAAACTGTATGATTAAACAGTTCCTGCTTCAACAATTTTATATAGGTAAATGTACTTACGAGGATGCCTCAGAAATGTGGGTTTCATACCTCCCTGCCCGCCAGTGTAAGTAATTTGTGGTTAATGGCTAGCAGAGTAAAAAGTCATGAAACTGAGTACATGGCCTGAGGAGGAAAAAGAAACAAATGACAAAAAATACACAATTTAAAACAACTATATTCAGCGATGATAAGTTAAAATAAATAAATAAATAAGTGGTGGTAATAGAAATGATGGCTATGGGGGAAGGTGGATGTTCATCATGTTGATCACTGCTGCAGTAGATATGGTTTATATCCTGCCAAGGATATAATGGCTGGCCAGCTTCCAGACCTTCATGGCACATTCCACACACCCAAACTGTCAAGCAGCTCAAGCTGAGCTAACTAAAAGACAAGTTTGGCACAAAGCCCTTTAGAGCCGTAGTGCCAGTAAAGAGTACACTCCTGTACTCCTCTGAGGCTTTTGAGGATTGACAATTGGCTTGTGGTTTCCTTTACTGGGCAGATAAGTTCCCTTTTGAGGGAAAAAAAACTTCCATTTTCTTAATTTTATTGATGCTTTATTGTTTTCCTCTTCAGGGAAATTATTTTAATAAGAATGTTGTGATTTAATGAACTGTCTTAAGACTACAATGTACTTCTAAATGGAGCAATCATTTCTTCTGTTAGTAACTAGGGTTAACTAACTGAAAACATATTTTCTGTGGAGAAATTATTTTTCTGTGGTGGGGTTGGCATAGTGTTTTTTCTGTCAAAAAAATAACTTTTGTGCACTGGTACTTTTACTAGTATACACTGCTTGTCTTCCAGAGGGAAAGAGGCATCATTTTCAGCTTGACCATGGAACAGACTACCAGTCCTACAGTTGGCTGTTCTTCCATCTACAAAAAGAAAAACATTTAAGAAAACAGCCTTGGCCATCATAGTAGTCTAGCAATTTGCCTTAGGGTGTAGGTGGGTGACTCTGCTGTGACCATATGTTGTACCTCAGATCCCTAGCATCTACAGCCATTATGGACCAAGGTTAGCCATGCTCTCCATGGCTGTTGGAATCCCCTCAGTGGGCAAGAGAGAGATACACTTGTTGCTCCTGGGAGAGGGAACAAGGTGGGTTTCCCTGTTGTGTCAGAGTACTTTTCCCATCCCTAGGGATGCAGCTGCTGCCAACACAGTTGGCCCCATTTTTCCTGTCAAAAAGAAGCAGAAAATCAAGAATGTATTGACTCTTCCACAAACATCTTTGGATAGGAGTGGTTTACTGGATCTGGCTCAGGGTTTAATTCAGGCTATTTATCCTTCTTGTAAAGTAGTTTCTGGTAAAGGACAGAGGGATTCCTCTTTTTTTGAAGAGGCTCAAAGTTCTAAATCTGAACAAGAACATGCAGGGATTGAGCAGAGTTTTTCCTCAAATTTCTGATTTAGACTCAGAGGAAAGCTCGGTTTCTGGTTGTCCCTGTTGGAATTTCTCTGAGACTATTGCTAGAATGTGCCAGTGTTTTTCTCAGTCCTTCAGAAAATACTATGAGTTGTTACAGAAGGATTTTCCAGAACATACATCCATTACTCCTGTTTACTTTAGACAATGTGTGTGTTACTGCCTGCAGTTTTCCTTATAGTCACCCAGCTGCCTGTAAAAAGACAGATAGTATGTATAAAGTTCCTCAATCTTTTACATTTGTATACACTATTCCCAGCAGCTATAGCTGATCCCACTGCTGATAAGCACTTAGTGAATTCAATTCCTACTCTTTCTGATAAGAATGGTAAAACTATTGATAGGTATGTGAAAAAAGTCTATACTTCTGCAACTTTGATTTTCAGAATTTTGGATTGTCAGGATCATATGTTAAAGTTTGTTCTGACAAATTGTGAAAGTATGAGGAATGTTTTATCTGCAGTTTCTTCTTGTGAGGAAAAATCAACCTTAAAAAATGTGTCTTCTATTGCACAGATCAATACTCATTGTTTCCAGTATGTGTATGACTCTGTTAATAGTTCTACCAGGGCTATACTCTGTTAATACTTCTATCAGGGCTATGGTCACTGGTACTGTTTTAAGGAGGTTTGCATGGCTGCATTCTCAGAACCTTCCAGATGATGTTAGAAATTAAATTTTAAATTCTCCCTTGGATAGAGATTTAATGTTTGTCTCCTCTGCTGCAGAGATGATCAAAAATTGTGATGAAATGGGCAAGCTCATCCAGAGAATCTCTCTAAGATTTTTCAGCCCTCTTTCTCCAAATTGTCCAAGGGATTTTTTTTCTCCTCATTCAATTTTGGCAAAAAAACAAAAAAACAGAATAAACAATCTCAACAGTATTTGGGTAAACAAATGTTAAAATGAAATGGCAAAGAGGGCTTCTAAAAGAAGTCTCAAACCTCTCAAAACCAATAATAGTTCAATAAGTCTGAATAACTGTTTAACACCCTGCCCTCCTCTTTCTTCCAGAAAGTCTAAATCTCCATTTTCTCTTGGGTAATAGATTGACTTTCAGAATGCATTTGCCTGAAACATTCTTCAAGGTTACAGATGGCGGTGGGAGGAAATTCCTCCTTTCCAGGGAGTCATTCCTCATCCTCCAGAGACTCTTTTGTTTCCACATGTTGTTCATCATGGGCTATCCCAAAGAGTGATAGAACCAGTTCCTCATTCCCAGGTGGGAAAGTATTTTTATTCAAGGATATTCTTAGTGCCAAAGAAAGAAACTCCTTGGAGTCCATCTCTTGATCTTTCTTTCCTAAAGCTGTTTGTGATGGTGTCCAAATTCAAAATTATGTTACTTCGCAATCTGTTACCTCTTCTTCCTCTTTCAAGTCTCCTGGAAACATTGGATTTAAAAGATGCTTATCACATCACTATTCATCCAGTCTTCAGATGTTTCTTCTAGTTTTTTGAGTCTGGATCACATTATCAGTTATCTGCCTTACTCTTTGGACTGTCCACTGCACTTAGAGTGTTCACTGTTTAGCTCTGATTATAGCTCATTGCAGGCTACACAGTATCCATATTTTTCCATATTTAGATGATCTGCCAATTTTTGCCTAGTCTCTTCTCAAAGTCAAAAAGAATCAACCTCATATCCCCTTTCTTTAAAGTCCACTATCATATCATCCATGTGCTCATTACATCTACCATCATTCATATTCAGTCTACTAATACGTAGCATTTGCCTTTTCATTATACACCTAAACACATGGTCAGCATGCATACTGATCCTATGTGTATACTTATTTGCTTGTATCTCTTTTCTGTAGTTAGATGTAATGATTTCATCATCTTGCCTCTCTACTGTAACATGCAAATAGCTTATTGCATCCCTAGGTAAGGATAGTGGACTTTAAAGAAAGGGGTTATGAGGCTGATTCTCTGGTGAAGTCAAAACTGGAGGTTGTAGATGAAAGGGCAGGTAGAGTTAAACCTTTTTTCTCCGATAGGGTGGTGAATACACAAGTTACTGGGGGAATGGTAAACCCGAATGACTCCACTATTTGACTACATATAATAGAAGGACTAGGGATGTCCAAAATATTATCCTTAATAATTGGAGGTTATGGTCAGCTGTACCTGAAATTAGGAATGGTTATAGGTGACAGAATTTCTCATATAGAAATAGTAAAAATTTGAAGAAACACTTGTACTACATGGAGTTGCAAGTTGTAGAAAATAAGTGTAGTAACAAAATATGGACTTTTCCTATGTTTTAACTGTGTATGCTGCCCTGATATTCTTGCAGATCCAGAATGTGTGCATCCTATAATTGGAATGGTATATAATTTTAAAGTAATTGCTACATGCAACACTTATAATATAGTTTACCTTGCTACCTGCATGAAATGTGCAACCTTTTATATAGGGAAAACAACATGTAAACCTAGAGCGTATTGTTGAACATAAGTCAGATATTAGATGAAGATTAGGCAGTCATGCTCTTGCAAAGCATATTGGTGAAATGGGCGATGAACACACTTTTAAGTTTAGGATGATAAATGTTGTCCGTAAAAACAGAAGAGGGTGTGACAATAATAATATGCTAGAAATGAATGAGTATAAGTGGATAGTGATGCTTCAACCAGATGCTGAACCTGGAATTAATACGGCTGGAAGCCTAAAACCTGTTTTGAAAAAGAAACAGATGATTTTATGGAAACACACTTACTTGTGTTTGAATGTAGTTTTAGGTATGCTCTATGTGGATGTTTTTATACCTATTTACAGTTTGGGAAGTTTTATTTTTCATGCATTATTTGAAATGTCTTAAGTTTTAGAGAAGATTTTGTTTGCTGGCTATGTCATGTGATGCAATTACGGTTCATTGTAAAAGGAAAAGAAAATGTTTTGTTCTGTTTGTTGACACTGAGGAAGGACATGTCCAAAAGCTTTGTGTTTTATTAAAGAAGTTTTGTTGTACTGAAGCTGCTATCAAGTGTATCCTTACACTGGAATTTTTTGTGTTTCATATTGTTGTGACAGTGAAGGTTTACCTTTGTGCTGGTCCCCGTTTTGTTGTACTTTGTGTCTCTTCTGAAAGTGTCAGAAATCTCTCTTGGGTGAGAAATCTGTTACACGAGCTGGAATTCCAACAGAACTTTCTAAAAGTCTTTCTTGACACCGTCACATAGGATGTCAACTAGACATCTTAGTTCAAAGAGCTTTTCTTCCACAGGAAAGAACAGCTCTTTATTTAGCTCTATTTCTGAAGTTTTCTACTCTGACCTTGGTCACTGCAAGGGAATACCTTACAATTTTAGATATCATGGCATCTATAATTCTCATGACACACCTGTCAAGAGTCCACATAAGAAGCATTTTGGTGAAGACAACAGATATCCTGTAATACAGGTCTGCCCTTCTCTGTACCTGCTCCAAAGCAGTCAGTCACCAACAGACATTTTGGACTTTGCTTGTGGAACAGTTTCAAGAAATATAAAAGCACAGGAGGTGTGGAACATCAAGGACAGATGAAAGCACATACATATCAAGGAGATGCTTGACCTAATCAACACACTCAACTCTCTGAACCATCTTTGGTCCACATGATCTCTTTAAGTGGTATCAGATAGTACCACAGTCATATGTTTCATCAGCAAGCAAGGGGGAGCCAGGTCGTACCTCTTCTGCAGACTACCCCTGTTAGGTTGGGATATAGATTCACACCACAATCTCACTGTATAGATATCCTACATTTTGTCAGAGCAAAATTGTTGTGGCAGACAAGCTGAGCAGGACCAGGTCAGACCCTCATGCATGGAAACAAAATCAGGGAGTCTTCCAAGATATGATCCATCTGTGGAGTGTTCCTCAAGTAGACATGTTTGTTTCCTTTTGAACAATCAACTGGCAAAATTCTGTTCCAGGACTCCAAAGGCTTAGAAGACCTATGCCTTTCCTTTTCTTTGGACAGGAATGTTGCTATCTATGCTCTTCCACCTTTTACACTAATATCCAGGGTACTTCTGAAGATTCAGAAGGAATCCCCCAATTCTGGCCCAGACAATGGTGTTTCATTGTCCTTTTTGAAATGGCCAAAGGTAATTACCACAGGCTTCCTCACAGAATGGATCTACTAACATAAGAACATGGTTGAACAGTACACTCTGACATCAATCACCTTCAATTTTTTGCCTGGACGATAAGCTTTTAATTCCATTTAGGCAATTGTTCATTGAGGACGTGCAGCAGGTACTATTGTAGGCAAGAAAGCTTGCTAGTAGAAAATCATATATTCTTCTTCTTCTTCTTTCGGCTTTTCCCGGTTAGGGGTCGCCACAGCGGATCACCTTGTCCGCACATTGAATGGCAGTGGAGTTTTACGGTGTCGAGTTGCCAGCCCGGCGCCCAACCTTCCACAGAAGGCACACTCACACGCACACCTAGGGCCAATTTAGAGTGTCCAATCCACCTGCAGCATGTCTTTGGGATGTGGGAGGAAACCGGAGCACCCGGAGGAAACCCACGCGACCACAGGGAGGACATGCAGACTCCGCACAGAAGGCACCCCAGCCGAGGATCGAACCGGAGAACAGTAGAAAATCATATATTAACAAATGGAAAAGGTTTTTCTAGTTGGTGCCAACAACATAACCAACAAGTTCAGTTGTTCTCTGGTTTTACAATATTTGTGTGAGTTACTGTCTTATAGCCTTTCTTATTCTTATATCAATGTTCATTTATTGGCCATTTCATCATGTCTGCTCATGTATCTTCCTCTTTCAGTGTAGTCTCATGCCAAAATATTCTTGAAGGGGTTTTGCATAAGAGGCCGCCAAGAAAACTGGTGTCTCTTTGGGATCTTAATTTTGTATTTCAGAAGCTAACACATGCTCCATTTGAACCAGTTAATATGGCTGACTTGAGGTTCTTAACATACGAAACAGTTTTACTAATTGCTCTTAAGTCTGCAACAAGTGTATTTGAGTTGCAAGCTCTTATGGTGAGTCAACCCCATCTCATTTTCCAAAGAGACAGGGATTCTTTAAAAAAATATTCTTCCTTTTATGGCTAAAGTGGTATCTGAGCTTTAAGCGACACTGTCCATATCCCCATTTTCTTTCCTGAACCTGAAAATGAAGGAGAAAGGATACTCCATACCTTGGATGTCTGCAGACAACTCAGATACTATCTTGCTAGAACTGAATCTTTCAGATCTTTGGATCAATTGTTCATTTTTTGTGAAAGTAAGAATAGGGGACAACTTTTGTCAAACTAGGCTGTTTCCAAATGGTTGTCTAAGGCTATTACCTTTTATTATACTCACCATAATAAATCAGTTTCAGGCAACGTGAAGGCCCACCCTACCAAGCCCTTGGCTTCATTTATGGCTGGATATCTGTTGGCTTGTAAAGTCAAGTGCCAAAACAGCTCTCTATACTTCAAGAGGTTCTCCCAGTTTCTTCCTCTTGGATATTTTTGTTCTAAAACAAAAAACTTTAAATGAGTATTATCACAACTTTTTGTATGCTTATCCAAAGCATTAGTCTCTACATTGTGTTGTATCATAAGTGTACATATACAAGATTTTTAGTGCACTCTCAGTTTTTCCTATATTGAAGGCACCATACCTACAAGAGCAAATGGACACTAAACCAACAGAGTTACAGTTAGAATGTGTCTGGGATCTCAACTCTTTATCACAGCTTTCCAAATAAATAAATTCAGCATTATTGATATAAGCGCACTGTTTAAGCAGCCACATTGAATTATCTCAGTTTTATTTCAATTGCTGAGCAGAGTAGTACATGCACTATGTTCATGCATATCTTTTAAACAAATGCCTTTCCTGTATGCAAATTTAGGAATTTTTAAAAAAATATATCTAAAGTCCCAGGTAGTTGGTTAAATAATTTCTGATATTTTAAGATAATATATTTAACAACATAAAATTCCTTATTATATTTCAAACAGCATTACAAAAGCTTTCATCATTAGGCAGACCCTGACTTACTTCAATATATTGTGTTTTACATAAATCACTGTTGAGTATGAGGGTACACCTACTTCCTTAATAATGTCCGTAAGAAATTTATCAGGGTAACCTCTCTGGATGAATATCATCCTTAAATGTTCACACTCATCCAAAAAAAGCTGTCCTTAAAGAACACATATGGGCTGCTCTTACCAACTGGCCCCTTCATTATACTTTTTTTTTCTGTACTTAAGGATGTTTACTACTAAAATGAAGGAGAGAATTACAATATGTCTGCTTTTGGCAAATTTTTTATACATATTTTTTTAATTCAATATTCTTATAAATGTGTACATCTAAATAATTAAACTTGTCCTCTCTAATACAATAGGTCAGTTTAAGAAATTCAGTTGGTGAAGAAGGGTAGTAGTTAGATTCTATCAACAGCTCTGTAGTACGTGTCCAAATAATGCATATATCATCCAGTAACCTAATATATAAATTACAGTGTCTGTAATAAGGACAATTAATCACATACCTTCTCTCCCATTCATAGAGTACCAAGTTTGAAAAAAATAGGTGCACACAATGCACCCATGGATACACCTGCCTTTTGTTGAAATATCTCTCCTTCAAAATACAGTTATATTTTAATACTAATTCCATCATCTCCAATAAAATACCACAGGCAGTGCTAGTCAGAAACTTACATTCTTGTATCACCTCATTAAACCAATCTAAACCAGTTCCATGTGGAATCACAGTAAAAAGGTCTATCACATCAATGGTAACAAACAAAGCATTATCTAAATAAGGAACCCTATTTAATCTATTAAGAAAATCCCAGGAATATTTTAGTATTTGTGTCTGTAAGTCATGAAATGGTTTCAATTTACGGTCAATATATACTGCTAAAGGATCAGTCATTGAGCCTGTGGCATAAACAGTTAACCTCAAGGGGGGTTAATTACATCTTTATAGACTTTGGGTATCCCAAACACATTAGGGATCCTGGGGTATGAATTTACAAGAAACTCATAAGTACCATTGTTAATAGCTCCCTGCATTAAAAAGTCATATAGAGGCATGTCAGTCTTCTGCTACAAAATGTTTACCTTATTCCTAGAGAGACTGGTGTAAATGTCACCTTGATGTAGTAAATTCAGTATTCTAACCCCATAATCCACTTTGTCCATGATTACTAATTTACCACCCCTCGAGTGGTTTAATAATACACATGTCCTTATTAGAAACTAAACTGTACAAAGCACCTTTTTCTTCTCTTGGCAGATTATAATAGGGCTTCCTTCTATGTTGTTTGCTTACGTTATTTAATTCAAATTCCACAAAATACTCGAAATTTTGTAAAATTGGATGTAAAGGGGGATTACACACAAACTTTTTCCTCATGCACTTTTCACTATAACAAGCATCTTGTTTTGTATATGACCTCAAAATTAACCTTTCTTAAAAACAACTTGATGTCAGTCACGATCTTACTCAAATTAAAATGCTTAGATGGAACGAAAGTCAGACCCATTTTGTATATAGAGAAATGTGTAGAATCCAAAGTAATACCACTATAATTGTACACTTAAAATTGTCATAGTCTACAACTGGACCTGTTTGAATCAATACCTTCACCATCCCTTCCCCCTCTTTGAATATGTATCTCACTGTGGTGATTTATGATAAAACTGTGTAGCCTGCTGTTCTCTCTTTTCATCCAATTGGACCGACAAAGTAGGGGTACTCTAAAGGGCTATATATATTATGGCTGACAAAGTTTGCAGATGACTGCAAATTGGGCGCCGTAGTCGAAAACACATCTGACACAGATATCCTTCAGAAAGGTCTCACAGAAATGGATAACTGGTGCCAGAGCCATGGCCTAAAGTTAAATGCCAAAAAATGCATAGTCATACCCTTCGGGAAAAACAAGGTTACCCCTAGCTACCATATAGGTGGCAATCCACTGAGCACAGAAGAAGTTATTAGGGACCTGGGGACCCAGGTTGACAGTAGCCTGTCATTCGACACCCATGTAGCTAAAGTAGTTAGGAAGACCTTCTACATTGCCCACCTTATCATGAAGGGATTCACATCTAGATCAAGGGAGGTCATAGTTTCCCTGTGCTCATCACTCATCAGACCAATGATTGAGTACAATGCCCCATTCGGAATGTATCTGACCCGACACTTGCAGCAACTGGAGAGGCCACAAAAGTTCCTCACCAAAAGGATAAAGGGTCTCAAAAATCTGTCCTATGCTGCCCGACTGAAAGAACTTCAGCTCTATTCAGTCGCTTACCGCTTGCTTAGAGGTGACCTGTGCCTGACATACAAGGCCATGTCAAACCCAGACTTGATGAATATGCTTCACCTCAATAAATCTAGATCCGTCAGAGCCACAAGGGCGGGGGACTTAAACCTCGACACGGCTATTAATAGGACGTGCTGGAGGGATAGATTCATCACCCAAAGACTCCCTATGCTGTGGAACAAAATCCCGGTATATGTGAGGCAGAGCACCTCGCTGGCCTTGTTCAAGAGAAATCTTGACCAATGGATGGGAGATCGCAGATATACCCCAGGGATTACCTCAGTGTCACTGCTCGACAGAGGCACAGCAAAATAATGGGTATAGTTCCCCATACTAAAGGGGTGGCGTAAGCCACAAAACTATGGGCTAGGCTTGTAAATGCCCTCGGGCAGATAGCCTAGTATAAACCTATGAACCTATGGACATAATTGACATTATTACTGTTGCCGTTACTATCTTGAATAGGTACTCTATTGTCAGGAGAATGAGTATTATCATGTACACCAGAACGAATGTCCTGTTCATCGTGAATACTATTACCATGCTCCTTAAAATTCTGTTTGGGTAGTGAGTAAGCCTTTTGTTCAGCATACACTTGTTTAGTATGCTCTATTCCATTCTGTTCTTCTTCCACCTCCCAAATGTAGTTAGCTGTGGTAATTTACTCATAAAGCTAAGGCTTCTGCAGTGATTAGTATGATAAACATAGTACAGCTGTGTAAGTTGAACTTACAGTAACTCTAGATGTTCGAACGACCACTGCTGCCGTAGCCATTCCCTCCTTCCACCCCCTTTCTTTTTTGGTGTGTTTTTTATGCCAGGTCATGGCATTTATTTTTTGTTATTCCGAGCATTGTACTTTCAGGGATTAGCCTCCCTTTTTCTGCTGGCAGGAAAGCTTGGAAGGGCTTTGCACCCAAACATATGTTTTATTCAGCTCAGCTTGAGATGCTTGACATTTTGGGTACATTGAAGGTGCCTTGAATCTTTGGAAGCTGGCCAGCTATTATATCCTTCTCAGGATATAACCCATGTAGCTAAGACTCCTGCAGCAGTGATCACCTACTCTTATGATAAGCTCACCTTACACAACTGCACTGTCAGCTGCTATAAGTATGGGTTTATGATATGGATGTGGGTAGGCCTTGAAAATATTCATTGAGTTTAGAGCAGTAGGTGAAGAAGCTATAGAGGCTGATAAGAGAAATGGCAATGAGTTAGCCAGCTGTCAAAGGATAGCAATAGGTGGACTGGGCTAGAAGGAAGTAAAGTAGGAAAATTAAACAGCAAAACCTAATCAAGGAAGGGGGATGGTAAGCTGCAAATTTAGGTAATAGAAGTAAGAGTATAGGAAATGAGAGACAGAGTCAGGCAAGGATATGGGGATTTGGGAAAATCATGTAGGTGCAGAATGGAGATGAGCATGATTAGAATGGAAGGAGTATGATAGGCGGAAAAGGAGGAGAGAGTGGGAGGTACAGCCTGGCTATATCAGGCAACAGGTGAAGATAAGCACAAATGAGAATGATAGGCAGGACAAACCAAAATAGGATGTAGGCCAAGGAAGAAAGAGTATGAACTGAATGGAATTATTATTGATGTGTCTGGATGCTGACTGATACAGATGAAGAAGAAGCATGGAAGACAGATGATGAATGGATTGTAGAAGAAAAGTGAGATAGTAAAACTGAGGTGTCAAGGAAAAGAATAAGGTATAGGTGGCAAGAAGGTTGACAGAACCGAGAAACTGTATAATTTTTGATTGCAGAATGTCATTCATGGGTGAATTTCATGCCTGAATATCCTACTATAGTTTCTCAGCACTTTTATTATTAACTGTGGTAAGGGAACTCATACATGGCTACATACCCAGTTACAAAATTCAGTCTTTAAGAGGACTTTTATTGTCATAATATGTCATTGTACCTAGTTTCCTCTACGGGAGCTTTATGATGTCTGCTGTCAAAATAGAGTATGAAACCAAAATAAAGGAAATTAAGTAAATATATCACCAGATAAGCAACATTTCTGTTACTGTGTATAGGGTGAGGCCTAATCTCCATGTGCTGATAAAGAGAATGTGAGATGGAGTTTAAGTCTCTGAGGATAGGCTGTCAGTATTGACTGTGTTTTTTAACTCTGTCCAAACTTTTTATACAAACTGTTTTGCGGGAACAGGTATATGACCTCATATACGTATACCAAATAGAGTGTATCAGAAGACTTTTGGTGTTACAGCTTGGCATTATACTCGGTTTTTACTGGTGTCATATGACCTCTGTTTAAAAGGCAGGGTAAAGATAATATGCAGAATATATGTGAGCTAAGTTGACCTTCCACCAGAAGTAAAGTAAGTAAGTAAATTAATAAATAAAACATAAAAGTCTATATATTTCACCAGATTTTTTTTATGTCACAGTTAAAATGTGGTGGGATAAAATTCATAGATCTGCACTAAAAATCATAAGAGTAAAACAACAGCATTTTATAATTGAGTGACCTTTTTAAGTGCCTGAAAGTTTTATAATGAAATCTTGAACGATGTGTCCAGGTTTACACATAGGTACCAATTGCAGGAGTTAATATGTCTTTACCGTTATAGTTTTATTTCCTTTGAGGGGTGTTGTATTTTAAGAGGCACCAACATAGCAGTTCCTATGCATTTACTGTCATAGTCTGACAGTTTGCATTATACTCAGTTTCCATGTAGGTTGTTGTATTTGACTTCTGCTTAGCATGGGGGATACAGTAATAGTCTAGAATATATCTTCTGTGAGCTGTTGTTATATCAGAAGTACAAAATCTTATATATTTCAGTAAGAATTTTGTTTTCTAGTTACAACATTTCATGGCTATAATACTACAGCTTAAAGCAGCTAAAGTTTTGGGGTCAAAGTTTCCATTGAGCTGAATTACAATCAATAAGGATAAAAAACAATCTTTGGTGCATTGTATAGCTAACTACCCTGCTTGTTGCTGCCTGAAAGTTTCATTTTGAAATCTCAATGTAGGACTGAGATGTGGCCACCAAATGCAAAGGTTCATATGCCTTTACTCCCACTGTTTGACATTTTGAAGGGAATTTGGTTTTCCTTGGGTGTGTTGTATTTATCTTCTGGTCAGTATACAGAATATAGCAATGGTCTAGAATACAAGTTTACCGAGCTGTCATTAAATCATAAGTAAAACTCCTGTACCTTTTTAAGATGTTTTTCAGTTGTAACGTGGCTGAAGTGCCAGGGTTTAAAATACCTGAAGTGGTTTCAAATTCTGCATAGAGGTACACTAAAATCCATAAGGAATCTTTGATACATTTTAGACAGATACTCTGTTGTAACTACTTGAAGGCTTCATAATGAAATCTCAAAGTAGATTAAGATACACCCTTTTTTACAAAGGTACGAAATTTATTATTTACTTTTGCAGTCAGAGTCTGTCATTTTGTATTATATTTTTTTTGTGCTGGGGATGTGGTACATGAGCTGTAGCTAGTATGCTGAATATAGTCATGTTCTAGAATACATCTTTACTAAGTTGTTATTGCATCAGAAATAAATATCCTTTGTATTTTTTCACTGTATTTGTTACCCTTACCCAATTTACACTCATATGCAGTTAAGTACATTATAATGAGTTCATGTTTGTGTATGTCTTTGCATCTGGAATCCTTTGCTAATTGTATTCTGTAGCTGAGGGTTATGACATACTGTGCTGAAAAAGTTCTGTAATATTTCAAATGGTTTCAGACATATGGCCCTATTTTGCTAGGTATTACTGGTAGTGTTATGTAGCTAGTAATACCCAACAAAATATGTATTACTAGTAGTGTTTTATTGTTTGTGTTTTTTTCCCTATTTGGTTTACAACAAATATTTACATTTAACATTTTTCAGGGTGCCAAGCTCAGTATATATATAAAAATCATATTACCGGTGTGTCTTTATGAAGTGAGAATCAAAACTAAATAGTAAAATTTCTCAATAAATCGATTCTTCTTTCTTTATTCTAATACATGCATTTTCTTGTTTTGACAGGAATGCACATAAGTGAAATTCTGCTGTCTGTTATCCTTAATTGCTATTAGGTTTTACAGTATGCAGTATGATGACCCTCTACTTAAAACTGGGGCAGTAATGAAAGGAGCCTCAATCCTCACCACCGTCTCCCGTAAGGGAGTGTCTCTGAAAACAGGGATATGACACACAATTTCCCCTAAGGGTACACTAGGAAGAGGCTTCAAACCTGGGCTGAACTATTTGCTTCAATCCAGATTCTCAAATGAGTCTTCACACTACCCACTGCAGAGCACTGTGTCCCAGCATACTTCTCAATCTCTTAGAGCAAGAAATCTAAACAAAGCCATAAAGAAAAAGTGGGACAATTGCCCAAAATAAAGAAAATTTTTAAATATTTCTCTAACTAACTTAAAAAGTTGATAACAGGTTTTGCATTATCAAGAATTTTCTGAGGGGTATGAAGTCTAAAACTGAAATGTCTATCAGTATTTTCTAACTTTAATCTTTAATGATTTGCCACTAATTTGCCACAAAAGCACAAATGTATGTAAAGGACCAAAAATATGAGGCAAAAATCTGGACATTCTGCAAAAATCTATACAGCTGAGAGGTATGTTCCCAGTTCTAGGTATTTGACATACTCACTCTTAAATATTTGATAATCACACATACAGACACTCTTGGGAAAGACTGGCAAAGATTTACTTGTTATGTCCTCTTTCCCAAATTACACGGTAATGCTGCCAGCAGTCAAAATACCACTCTACCCTTAAAAAGGGTTGTTCATTTATATTGGGTAAAAAAATCTTGATATGTAAGGTAGCATTTAATCCAGTCAGTAAGGCTTTTTTGGAGTGGCCCTGGTGTTATCATAATAAGCATAAACACTCTCAGGTTTCTAAAAGTACTTTATAAATAACCAGCCAAAATAGAAGTTAATACAATATTTAATACATAAGAATGATTTAAAACATATACATGTATATATCTATATATATCTATATATATCTATATATATATATATATATATATATATATACATACACACACACACACACACACACACACACACACACACACACACACACACACACACACACACACACACACACACTGAATAACTGATTTCAATTAACCGCAGAGTTTCATGCACAGGGATTATGAAAATAACACTGTAGGATAGGTTTCACCCTGATTGAAGAAAAACTCTAAATAGCTAACTGTAGATCCCAGACTGTTTAAAGATTAATTGTCCCTGTCTAATCTAATTAAGTCAGCAAAGCAAAATCATAGTCTTACTTCTGCAAGCAAAATAAAAATATATGTCCACTCTTCAGGCTGTTGTCTGGTCCTCAGCGACTGAAATAGTAAATCCTATTATTTCTGCTGAACAGCTCTGAAAAAGTCTGAGTGATAAATGCTGATCTGGAAAACAACCAATGACTACTGAACTCAACTGCAACAACTGAACTGAACTGACTCAGAATCTGCTTTTTATAGCAGAACTTTTAAAAGTCACAGAAAGCTATTGTGAAAAATCTACTCTGTCATTTCAGACTTTTGGAAAGTAAGCACAAACAGCTGCTGTGGAGATTCCATGCCTTTCAGCTCTGGCACATGATGGCATCACCTTCAGGTCAGCTGACTAGCATAACCTGCATTCAGAATTCTTTTTAAAAGATGTTTACATTTCGTCAGCCAGATAAACAATGTTTAATTCAAACATCTTACACAAATCAAAGAAAAAAACAAAAAACATACTTATTTACAAAATTATACCTAGTCATTGTGGCATTTATAAAACAGGTTAATTTTTAATTATTTACAAGTGTTTACAAAACTGCAGTCTGACATGCTAGCACAGATAACAATTTCAGATGTCCTCACAGTGCAGTACAGGACTTTACCCTCCTAAGAATACATTAAAGTGGAAAGATAATTCCTGGGATTCAGAAACATTGTGGCACAATTACAGATAACCCTTCTCTGTTTACTGTGCATGCACAACTAGCCCCGATGCTCATTAATAAGGAAAGGAGCCAGCAATAATGAGCAGCTGATTAAAAATAGTAGCTATGACTGCAGCAAGCACCATGATAAGAGCAAGTAGGACTATAAAGTAGCCACACTGAAGTATCAGCAGCAGATGTGCTTATTTATAGCAGACTCCCCAAAGGTGCTCCATACAGTTACAAGACACAGTTGCAAGAGAAAGAGAAGCAAAGCCTGTGTGCTGATATATTTTTGATGTAATTGTAAATATACACACACACATGCAGAAAATTCAAGTTGTGGAAGATAGTAATGGGAAATAAGATTAAGCTAGGAGGGTAAAAGAGGTTGCAAGGCCACATGCCATAGGAATTGATGACATAGTCAGAGATGTGGAAGACAGGGGAAAAGGCGGTGCAAAACACACAGCTGTGAATGTCAACTAACTGAAGATAAAAAAGTAAAACAATACATAAAGGGTGGGGTAGAGAAACGGTAACAATATATGTACCAAAAGCTTTTACTACATTAGCAGAGTCTGACCACTTTAGCTGTACTATAATGCAAATGTCCGGAAACAAGCACAGTGCTGTAACACTGATGAGCATATATACAGCCCTTATGGGACATAAACCCACAACCCTTTGCCACTTATAGTATGCAAGGCACTTTGTTTACAGTTTGAGCTGCAGATGCAATGTGACAAAGACTGTCAGGGAAACGCATGGCAGTTAGCAGTTACACGCTTGTAGAGTGAAAGAATAACACAGTCAAAAATCCATCAGGACAGCAACCTTTGAAATCTAATCTGTCATCCACAGGCATAGTTGGCAATGTAATTCACTGAAAGGGAAGTAGTCAAATTAGGACTGTTGTACCCTGCTTTTATGTGAATGCTGCATAATGAACTTGTGTGCAATCAGTGCCTGCTGCAGCCAAATACATATGTACGTATGGAACATGGCAGCCCAGTTCTTGTCGGCCATATACAGGTATTGGGATTTCTCTTCTGACCTGCCATCCACAGTACGATCACAAAAGATAAGTGATTTGGAAGCCCTAGATGAACATGTGCATGGTGTGTGTGTTTTGTTTATTTTATTTATTTACTGACTAGATTAAATGTTGGAAATGGCAGTATAGGAAAGAGATGAAACTAAAGAGTTGAGCAGGACTGAGGTAGGGAATGTGGGGAATATTTATTTTGTGGGAGAGGTGCCCATTTTTAATGCATAAAGACAAGGTAAGTTGGTGAAGAAAGTAAGGAGGCATAAGAGAAAGGTAAGAGGGTTAGATTAGGTAGTAGGATGAGACAGGGTGTGAGGTAATACAGTTAAAAAGGAGGAACACATTGATGAGGGAGACATCAGACAAACAGAGGGATGACAATATTGAGAGTGGATTGAACAACTAACAGCTAGGCATGGATACAAAAGGAGGGAAATACCAGGATGAGGAACAGGATGGGGTGTCTAAAGCTGCAGTCTTTACCAGCTGCATCTCAGTGGAAGATTACTGTCCACACTGGGTACTGTCACCACCAGGCACTCTCAGATTGTGGAGACAGTGCTGAGCAGAGGCATGAATCATCAAGTCACAGGAGGAGGCTCTTCATCTGGCCACTCTGGGCATCCAGCATCCTGTCAGTCTCCCCCACTTTATCTGCCACCTGCCAGTGGATGACAAATATGGCACCTCTACTGGCACTGCTAACAATGGGTATAACTGCACCAGCATTCAGCACAGGATTACCTGAACTGGGTGGTGAAATATACATATAATGACAGGAGGTACTGCCGCCATGCCAGAGGTAGGGCAATGGATGTGTGACTTGTGCCAGCCCAGCTAGCTGGAATTTTGTGGATAGTTTTATGTCATTTGTGCATCAGACAGATTTGTATAGATGCTTGTGCTGGAAATGTGTTTGTGAGGTTTGCTTGTGTAGAAATGTATCAAGGGTGCATCCTGCTGGAGTGAGAAGAGGTGTACATGTATTGTTGTAACTGAATTAAATGTGTGTGTTTGGACACTGGGACAGCAAAGGTTAACCAGCTAGCTTACTTTAAGAAAAATAAAGGAAATGTAAATGAGCTGTTAAACCATTAAATGACACTTCACAGTGCTGAATAGGACCAGCGATGGTGGGTCTGAAAGAAGCCTTTGTTCATTAACTCAGTAAAAGGAGGGGAAGCCTGAGGTACTGCCATAAACATTTAGATGTGTATTGAAGCCATCTATGCTAAATTCCTGTCTCAGCTTCAAAGCGGGTTACTGTAAGAACCTAGAGTCAGGTGACCAGATGAGGTTATTCTGCAAGCTATCTTGTATATTATATTTTACAGGGAGTAATATCTGAATATGGAGCATTCTGTTTTGGTGAACCTAACTAGAAAGACTGCTCACGTATTTCGTTGTGCCTTGCTCTATCAAGTAAGTTATTAGGGAATAATAATTCTCCTAGATTCAGTCAGGAATGTACTGAAGCTT
Source organism: Protopterus annectens (assembly GCF_019279795.1). Classification (NCBI taxonomy): domain Eukaryota; kingdom Metazoa; phylum Chordata; order Ceratodontiformes; family Protopteridae; genus Protopterus; species Protopterus annectens. The sequence continues at coordinate 660,929,644 of NC_056725.1, forward strand.
AGTTTAGAGATTATTGTTCTTTATTTATATGAGTCCGTCCATCAATATTATTTTCCGTATTTCCTGTGATTTGAATTATGTAGTTTACTGTGAATATATAGTTAGTATTTTCATGAGTTTTTATTATTTATTATTAAATATATTTAAAACTTTTATTGTGGCTGGTCATTTTAGAAAATACTTAACCTTTGAGAGTGCTTATATTTATTTGGTGATATTGTGTGGGCCACTCCAGAAGGCCTAGCTGTCTTGTCAACTACTACCATTTGTATTAGTATTAATATTACACAGTATAATTGGACGCCCTTTGTTAAGGGCCTTAGAGTAGATGATTTTGTGGAGTGTCTAGTGGCAGTGATAACTACCTTATACTCTGGGTAGAAGGGGACACAGCAGGTAAATCTGTGCCAGCCTTTTCAAGGTGTGTGTGTGTGTATGTGTGTGTGAGTGTCTGTGTGAAAAATCAAATCTCAAAGAGTGTGCGTGCCAGCTACTTGGAGCAGGGACACCAAGCATTGGGCTTACAGAGTGGGAGCGGGAGGTCTTGGTTTGGACACTTAACTAAGGAGCTGTACCAGTGGGGAGTCTAACTGGGTACCTGAAGGGAGGCAGAGAGATTCAGACCCTGGATTGAATGTGTTCCCTGTGTGCTCTTAAGGAAAATTGTGCTTGACGCAGAGAGGTCTGCATCTGGAAATACTTGAGTGTATCCATTTTTTTTCTTTTTTTTGTATTCCAAGTGCACATCCCTCTCCAGTGTCAGTGGTGAGGATTCAGGCTCCTTGATAACTGGACCAGCGTAGGGACATCACAATACATATGCAAATAAACTATACTGCCTAGACATACATTTCACTTACAGGTTATAACCAAAGGAAACAAATATACTGACAAATATCATGCATATTTCCCCCTTTAATGCTGTAGTTAGTATAACCTCTCAACCAGCAAACATTACAAATGAGTACAAAGGCCCTTGAAAAGTAGAAACATCCAGCCAAAAATCTGGACATCTAATTAGCATAAAAATTGAATACCAAGTAGAACATAAATCTTCTCTTGCTTCCAGTAAGAATGTGGGTTACTACTCAGAAACACGTTTAAAAAAACAGAGAATGGGAAAAGTTATGGAAAAAATATAAGTACACTGTCAGTGCAATAGTGTAAAATGTGAAGACTTTAATGAACTGTATTGCAAAATACTGCAATGCAAGGTCATTTATTTTTACTTCTAAAAAAGGAGATGAAAGATGTATTCATCTTACTTTAAATTATTGGTGTAACTGGTATGTTGGTCATATGCAGTTTTCTGTGTACTACATGCTTCAAAAATCACGTGTGATGAAGTGGATTCAGAAAATTGTGTGAAAAGGTAAATTAAGCCTAAAAATAGGGACATGCCTTCAAAGAATAGATGAGTCATATGCAGGGATAAATTAGGCCTGAAAATAGACAAGTTCCTCCAAAGTAGAGACAGTTGGAATGTGACTCCTTCTCCTCAAACCACACATGCACTCTAATCTTGCTCTGTTCTCTCCTTCTTCAGCCATGATATCTCACTATGAAGAGTCTCAGTGCAAAATGGCAGATAATTGTTTTGATTTAATGTCTCCAAGTCTTTTGGATTTCTAATACTATGACGGAAATAAACCCCTTTCCTAAGTCAAAGTATGATTAAAGTTCATTAAATTAGTATTGTTTCAATCTTTGATTTTAGCTAGAAGTGCTCTTTGCAGCACCTGCAATGTGCCCATAATTGACTCCTCCTGCAATTCATATGGAGTTGCATGCATCAGTGACATAGCTAAGCTTCTTTTTTCTTTCGGCTGTTCCCATTAGTTGTCGCCACAGCAGATCATCTGTTTCTATTTCTTCCTGTCCTCTGCATCTTGCTCTGTCACACAAACCACCTGTGTGTCCGCTCTCACCACATCCATAAACCTTATCTTAGGCCTTCCTCTTTTCCTCTTACCTGGCAGCTTCATCCTTAGCATCCTTTTCCCAATATATCCAGCATCCCTCCTCAGCACATGTCCAAACCAATGCAATCTCACCTCTCTGGCTTTGTCTCCAAACCGTCCAACCTGGGCTGACCCTCTAATATACTTGTTCCTAATCCTGTCTACCCTTGTCACTCACAATTCAGGTGACATAGCTAAGCATGATTGTAAATTAATTTTTATAAGAACTATTTCTTTTACTACTATTGGAACTGTTGAGTATCGTTCTCTGACATTGCCCTTGTTTCTGCCTGTACATCCTGGTATTCTATGACTTTGTCTCTCTCTTTATGTAAGACACTGTAGTCACTGGGTGTAGCAATTTCAATGGTCAGTGCTACTTTTGTCTTCTTTTCATGGACTACTATATCTGGTTTTCTTGCATCTATTTTTTGAACTATTGTTAATGTGTAATCCCTTATGATATAACTTCATCATTTTCTATAATTCAGATGCTTCTAAGCTACTTCAGTATTATAATGTTTGCATATTCTCCAATGCAACAGTCTTGCCACATTATTATACCTTTCAGTATAAATTCCTTCTGCCATTAGTATATCACACACAGCAACAATACATGCAACTGTTTCCAATTCTGTTTTACAAAACATGCATTTGTCTGTTTCTTCCACATGTTCAATGGACTTTGTAAACCAACATGTATGTAATTCATTGTCCTGGGCCACCAGTATTAACCTTTCATCATTTGGTTTAAGTTCACCTCTTCTTAACTATTCCTGCATTCAGTCCTGTTCAACATGAAGTTCTTCCAGAGGTTTTCTATACTTCAACTATATTTATGCATTTTCCACATTTCTTGCCTTCTCATCTGATCCTTCACCTTATATTCTTTATTTAGTTTTTTGGAACATTCATTTGCTGCCTGATTTTAATATACTGGTTTGATTTGCATTCCCGCTTGACACTGATATGCTTCTGTTAAACTAAGCAGGGAAGTCATCTTAGACTTATTCTCCTCATGTTTTAAAACTAACACTATGTTTGGATCTTGTAAGTCCAGCAGATAACGTATGCAGTCCTATAACTGCAGATCTATACATGTAAACAGTTTTGAGGGGGAGCATATCTTCTCCAGAACAGGCAATATATAATAATGGTATACAGTAATTTTTTATAATTCATTTGATAAGCACAAAGCATTTTGCTTGTTTTCCTATACAACTAATCCAATACCTTTTGGGGGCAAGTCAGTCACTCCAAAACTGTAAGGTAGGAAAGGAAGAGCAAATTGGTTTATAGCTTGGACTTTGTCCCTAGATGTCAGAGCTGTTTGCAGTATTAATTTTAGTTTTCTAAAGTATTCCTTACTAAGTTTTATTCTCATTTGTTCATGTTTTATTGTTGATCCTTCATCAATTCCCAAATATTTATGCACTCCCTCTTGTTCAAGTTCTTTTATATCACATTCTTATCCCAGACTGATATTTTCTTGTTGTTGCAGTTTTCCTGCTTTAAAGGTTGCTTTTGCACATTTATCAAGACCAATGACATTGTTACATCATCTGAGAAAGTTTTGACCACTTGTAGCTGTGCTTTCAGGTCTTCATCTGATGAACTATACAGTTTTAAATCACAAAAAGATGATGAGAAGTCTTTACACTTTGTTTTCTGAGAGCCAAATTGTGGCCATGACCTAATCTGTTAAGCAGATAGCTTAATGGGTTAAGATCAAGACAAAAGAACAGCAATGACAGAGTCGCCCTGGAATATACCTCTTTGAATTTTTATCCCTGGAATAATAATATGCCCTTTATTATGGCTCAACTGCAAAGTGGTTTGCCACTGGTCGCTGTAATATAATTGATCAGTGTAGAGTGTATCTTATAGATCTGTAAGCACTCTTTTATCCATGAATCTAGGACTCTGTCAAATGCTTTTTTATAGTCTGTCCATGCCATACTTCAATTCTTCCCCTTTTTACAGTGCTCCATTATGACAACAAATGATCCTTTGTTCCATATGCCTTTCTTTTGTTATCCTTTTGTTCTATTGCCATGCTTGAGTTTTCTTCTAAACAACTATTAACTCTGTCGGCATCAATTCCAGTGTATAGTATATACATCATTGGAAGGCAAGTTTTTGGTTATAAATTTTAGGATAGCTTGCAGGCTCACTCTTAAGGAGGAGTATTGTTTTTCTTCTTGTTAACCAGGTTGGCATCTGTTCAGGGCGCACATATAAATAGGTCTTACTTATGGCTAAATCTTCATGTGTTTTTCTTAATTTATTTCAATTTCTCTGGCTGTTACTTCATCCCATTTCATATCCTGTACATTTGAATTTCTTTTTCTTTCTTTTACTTCTAACCATTCAACATCTTTATTATGTTCCACAGGATCTTCATAGATATTTCTCCAAAATATATCTGTGTTCATTTTTTGGTGGTGTTTCTATTCCTTTTGCCTTGTTTCCCAATCTCAGGAAAATGTTTTTGGGTCATCAATAAATTACTTATTTTGTACTTTTTCTTTATATTTGTCTGTATAGCTAAGATTTTCTGCCTGTACTGATATCTTTAGTTCATTATTTGCAATAGTGTAAGATAGATCCTAATATGTTCAGATACTGTGCGTTGCTTTAATCACATTTATCTTTCTATTTTTATTGATCTGTTCCCACTTTTGTACTATTCTAACAGTGAGACTTCTTGTCTTAAGTGCTTTAAAGTTTTCTTTATTCAGTACTTCTATGATGGCACTTAGTTTCTCCCCTTCCTTTCCCTTACTGCCCTGTGCTTTTGTGGTAAGACTTTATAAGCTTTTCATTTAGCTGCACAATAATGTATCCTATTTACTTCTGTTATATTGCATGAATTTCTATGAACAGTCCTGATTATTCTGTTCATTTGTTTTATAAAACTTCTAACATTTTGGGTCTTATTAACATTCTGTAGTCTTTTTCTTTCATTGATCTTAATGTGCCTATCCATCTCTATTAAATCAAGCAACTCTTTCCTTAAATTATTTTCTTCCAAACTGAGAGCACATTCTTTGTTCTCTATTTCCTGTGGGCATTCTGCAGAAAGTTCTAGAGCATCTTCCCGTGCCATATTCTCTTCAGTTTCATCCTGTGTCATCCATTGCTGTTTCATATGCGAACTCACTGGTCTATCATCCCACAACATTGGCTATGTCAGAGCTGCCATGGTTTTCTGTTCCTTCCCTTGCTGTACAAGTCCAGTTGAACGTTTGTACTGGTTTCCTACTGACGGCTCCAAAGTACCTTCAAATGGCAACTGATCAGATATTTCCTGCTCCAGTAGTTTCTCCTTAATCTGGGGATTCATTATTCAGTCCTGCTATGGTGATATCAGAGTTAGATTTCCTACACTAAATCCTTCAGTTTGGAGGTAATACATAACCTTGGTTTCTGTTTCTTTAACTTCTCCATTACTAACCATCCTTTCTGCTTTTCCTCTTTGTTTTCTTATTTTTTTTTGTATTGTAAACATTTCCATATCTGGATGCCTTTACCTGCATTTCCCTTCATTATATTTCATGCTGCTCTTTTTGTATTATTAGTTTTGCTTTCTTCTTTGCATAAATATTGCACCATATTAAATCTCTTTTTCTTTCTCATTTCCATATTTCTTCTTCAGATGTCTCCTGCTCCTCTAGTTTCCCCTTACTTGGGGAACTCATTGTTCCATCATGCTGTGCTACAACCCGTGTTAGACTTTCTAATCTAAATCCTTCACTTTGCAGGTATTTTACAACTTCAGCTTGTATTTTTTTAACTTCCACATTACTAATCTTCTGTCGCTCACAGTGGCTCTTTAAGGTGTGAAATATGGTGGTACTTTGTATGCTGGCAAGAATTTAGGCACTAGAGACTCCATTTACAGAATGTTATATGTGGAATTACAGTATGCCTGCAGGGACCCAGATGTGTGCACAGCATTATGTACTATTGAACATGATAAGGCAAAAAACAAACTAAGAAACAGTGCTGGCAAGAAGTCAGCGTACCAAGGCTTCCAGGACAAATTGTAGTTGTAGAGCAAAATGCCCAAAGTTAACAAATCTCACTGAGAAACCTCCTTGTAAAAGCAGATAAACTGGTGAAAATCCAACTCCAGAAACAGCATAGAAAACGAAATCTTCTTTAATACAGAATAAAACAAGTGCTTTCGCCTGGCAATCCCAGGCTTTGTCAAGTTACAATGTTGTTCTGGCAGTGCAGTGCATTTATATTAAACTGCTGAGCCAATTAAACAATTAAAAATCACCAATTACAATAATCAGAGTCAATTAATTAAATAAAACATTCAGTCAAACTGTTTTACAATGCTTTGCACAACTTAAAAATGCCAATTACAGCTCTCTAAAACTTGTATTTAAATCCAAAAATGTCTTTAAACAAAATGCTGAAAATAATGATAAATAATAAACCTTGACATTAGTACTAATGCAAAACTAATGATTTTGCAGCTTTCAACTAATGCTAGCTTGAATGCAGTGAGGAGTTTCAAGATGTTTAAAACCCACATCTATTGTTCTATTGTCAAAACCTATGTGAGCCAAAAAAATGAGGAGATAAGACTTAAACCGGGCGAAAACACTATGCCACAGTGTGCACCAGCTGATGGTCAATACAAGGACAGTATGTTGATGTAATAAACATAACAAAACCAAATGTTAATAAACTTGTGTTGTGTTGTGCTTTAATTGTGCCCCAAAAAATAGGGTACACAAATAATATACTACTAAGTCAAATCAAAAATCAAGCTTAACAACTTTGACATAACACCCTGAAGCAAAAACTAGTGGGAGATGACATAAGTCAATGAACTTTTGTTTGCACTAGAAATAAGTATTGTGTGAAAAGTAATTTAAAACACACATCAGTTTGATATGATAAACTCCAACAAAATATCATAGTTTGTCCCTGTTTGCCCTAAGGACACAAGCAAGACTAATGCTGTCATTCATACCCGGGAACTTAGTGGCGTCTAACTTAAGCTGCCATGTCAATTCTCTATTGGCAAGACGAGTCTCCCAGTCACCACCTCTGGGGTCTTGAGTTACTCGTTCTAGAACAAAAAACTTTATGTTCATGTGACTACAAGTAAGCGAGTGTTTGAAAAAAGCATTAGTCTCTTTGTTCTTAGCAATTTCATAAACATGTTCGTAGATTCTCTTTTTAAGCATTCTTTCGGTTTTACCTACATAAAAACCGTGACAAGTGAGACAAATCCCGAGGTAAACCACTCCGGAGGAAGTGCAGGAGTAATGATCTTGAGCCCTTAAAGTTATATGTCTAGATGGTAAATGAACATGATCGTCATTTAAAATGTAAGGACATTGGTTACACATCCCACATTTAAACGACCCTGCCCTTTTAGATGAAACAATGGTGGTGAAGGAGCTCTGGGTGTAAGATGATTGTTCAAACATGCCTTTAAGGTTAATGTCCTGCTTCCTTATGAAGTGTATTTTGTCAGGTAATGCTATGCCAAGGTCTTCCTGTGATGACAATATGGGCCAAAAAGAATGCATAGTGTTCTCAATCAGTTGTGCATCATTAGTGTATGTGTACACAAAACTCTTCTGTGTGTTCAAGGAACTGACTACTGGCAATGTAGGCAAGGGCAAACCTTTACCTAACAGAGGGGGGTATACAGAATCCCTTTTCGCCTCAATTTCCAAAATAATGTTCTGGATCAGTTGGATGGGATAGCCTCTTTCAAGAAATAAAGTTCTCAAAAATTCTACCTCCTTAAGAAACAAAATGGGGGAATTGCACATCCTAGATGCTCTTATAAGTTGGCCTTTGACTATGCCTTTCTTGATGTAATAGGGATGAAAACTATCAAAATGCAAAAATGCATTTGAAAAGGTGTTTTTCCTGTAAATTTGTGTTTGGAAATCAGTTTTTTCTGTGTCCTTAGTTAAGAGTACATCCAGATAATGCAAAGACACCTCACTGATGTCATAGGTGAAGGAAAGAAAGTCAGTAGTCGAGTTAATGTATTCAAAAAACTCGAAAAAACTTTCTTTGTTGCCCTGCCAAAATAAACAAATGTCATCCAAATAACGCTTGTAAAAGACAATAAAGTCTTTCCATTTTGAAGAATGGATATACAACTTCTCCCATTTGTATAATACGATGTTCACAGATGCTGATGCGCACGGTGCACCCATGGCCACCCCTTTTCTTTGCCTGAAAAATTCCCCATTAAAAAAGATAAAATCGTTGTGTAAAATGATGTCCATACATTCAACTAGTAGATTAACTAGGTTGTTACTCAACCCAGATTCACTAACTAAGATCTCATTGAACCAATCAATACCCGTGGTGTGCGGAATACTGGGGAATAATTCAATGACATCTATTATGACCATTAAAAGGTCAGGGGTACAGACATTCAAGGGGATGCTGGCCAGGAACTCCCATGAGTCCTTACAAATGTAGGAAAGTGTGGAGACAAATTGTTTTAGGTTGTGGTCCACAAATTTACTAAGAGGTTCTGTGATTCCACCCGCCCCAGCCACAATAGGTCTAAATTTCAGAGGCTCAAGACCCTTGTGGACCTTAGGAATTCCGAAGAGGACTGGAATTTTTGGCTTAGGGACAAAGAGGTAATTAAATAGCTTTTCATTAATTGCCCCTTGAAGCAGATGGTCTTGCAAAGTGTAATTAATGTTAGCATAAGCAATGTTGAGCTCATTTTTCGAAATGTGCTCATAAGTATTGATGTCCTGTAAAAGGTTGTGAATAGAATTTTCATAATCCAAATTATACATGAGAACCACCCCGCCTCCCTTGTCGGGTTTCATAACCCTGATGTTCTCTTTCTTTAGTGAATCAACCACTAAGTATAGTTGAGAATTACAATAATTGTAGGGAGTATTAATATTTCTAGAAAGACTTGACCTAAGTGTTTTCTCTACTAACTCTTCAAATGTTTTAAGACTAGGGTGCGTGGGTGGGTTAAATGTACTGTGCCTGCTAATGGCACTATCTGGTGGAGTCAAATCTTTGAAAAAAATGGCCAAGTTCAAATTTCTAATGAACAACTTTAGTTCAATTGGCAATCTGGGCAAGAAAGATGGTCTAGGGGGAACAAAGTGTAACCCTTTTGTGAAAACATCAAAAAATTCAGGAGTGACAGCAGATTCTGTGTAGTTGAAAATACTGAAGTTATTACTGGTAACCACCTGGTAGTTTGATTTCAACCCAGCACCAACGTCCACGTTTAAAGTAGAAGTTGCAAAATCAGTTACTGCCTGCGTGCCTTCCCCCAATTCTGTTGATGTGATGTGTTGATTCTCCCCGTTGGTCTGCCCTGGGGAAATTGAAAAACCTGTGGTTGATTTCCACCACCTTTTTGAGCTAAACGCTCACTCCTTCTGACTGGCTCCATGTTTGGTGTGCTAACAAAATTCCTATTTTCGTTAGGAATGTGTGAACCATCTAAATCAGGAGCTACCTGCTTATGTCTACCTGGCATTGGATAGGCCTTACCCTCTCTATATTCAGTCAAGTCTCTCTCTAATTTTCTGGCCTTCCTATCTAAAATTTTTAAACAGTGTTGGTCAATTTCCACAAAACATCATTATACTTTTTCTTATAACCCAAGAAATTCTTATGTTTGACAATGCTATCATTAAGTGTGGTTAATTCATTTAACATAACATTAGATTTATTTTGGTAGTCTTGTACCATCAGTTGTAACATCTCTAAACCTGTTTTATTAAACAGATCTACAAGTTGAGAATGCAGAGTTGAACCTAGGTTAGCACCATTAGGAAATTTGTAACAACGAAGCCCCTTAGGGACTCATTGTACTCTAATGCATTCATTCAAGTAGTTAATTTCAAGCTGCATATTTTTGTAGCTGTAAAGCTTGTTGTTAAAATGATCAAAGTCAAAGTCAAGTTGCTCATGACAACTGTTAAAAGTACCTTGTTTTGGCAAGGGCTGTTGTTCAGTCCATGCCTTAAAGTTAAATTCCATGTCCTGTAAACCCGATAATTGTGCGTTATTAGAACAAGCATTGTTTTGTTGCAAGCGACAGTTCTGTTTGTCTACTGCAGCAGGCTGCCCAACAAAATCAGCGCCGTTCGGCTCCTGACCTCGTAGAAGAGTTTGATTGTTATTATTAGTGCCTTGCTGCAAAGTATTTGGTGAAAGAATAACTCCAGCCCTGTTGGAAACGTTGAGTGCGTTGTTAATTTGGGCTAACAAGGCTAGAACTTGATTAAACTCTTTTCTCGTGACCGGAGCATTGTCCTGCTCGTCACGTAAAATAAGAGGTGTGTCCAGGAAGCCAGTGCGCAAAGAGTCCTCCGCCATCTGAAAGCAACCACGAAGCAATAAGGCAAAAAACAAACTAAGAAACAGTGCTGGCAAGAAGTCAGCGTACCAAGGCTTCCAGGACAAATTGTAGTTGTAGAGCAAAATGCCCAAAGTTAACAAATCTCACTGAGAAACCTCCTTGTAAAAGCAGATAAACTGGTGAAAATCCAACTCCAGAAACAGCATAGAAAACGAAATCTTCTTTAATACAGAATAAAACAAGTGCTTTCGCCTGGCAATCCCAGGCTTTGTCAAGTTACAATGTTGTTCTGGCAGTGCAGTGCATTTATATTAAACTGCTGAGCCAATTAAACAATTAAAATCACCAATTACAATAATCAGAGTCAATTAATTAAATAAAACATTCAGTCAAACTGTTTTAAAATGCTTTGCACAACTTAAAAATGCCAATTACAGCTCTCTAAAACTTGTATTTAAATCCAAAAATGTCTTTAAACAAAATGCTGAAAATAATGATAAATAATAAACCTTGACATTAGTACTAATGCAAAACTAATGATTTTGCAGCTTTCAACTAATGCTAGCTTGAATGCAGTGAGGAGTTTCAAGATGTTTAAAACCCACATCTATTGTTCTATTGTCAAAACCTATGTGAGCCAAAAAAATGAGGAGATAAGACTTAAACCGGGCGAAAACACTATGCCACAGTGTGCACCAGCTGATGGTCAATACAAGGACAGTATGTTAATGTAAGAAACATAACAAAACCAAATGTTAATAAACTTGTGTTGTGTTGTGCTTTAATTGTGCCCCAAAAAATAGGGTACACAAATAATATACTACTAAGTCAAATCAAAAATCAAGCTTAACAACTTTGACATAACACCCTGAAGCAGAAACTAGTGGGAGATGACATAAGTCAATGAACTTTTGCTTGCACTAGAAATAAGTATTGTGTGAAAAGTAATTTAAAACACACATCAGTTTGATATGATAAACTCCAACAAAATATCATAGTTTGTCCCTGTTTGCCCTAAGGACACAAGCAAGACTAATGCTGTCATTCATACCCGGGAACTTAGTGGCGTCTAACTTAAGCTGCCATGTCAATTCTCTATTGGCAAGACGAGTCTCCCAGTCACCACCTCTGGGGTCTTGAGTTACTCGTTCTAGAACAAAAAACTTTATGTTCATGTGACTACAAGTAAGCGAGTGTTTGAAAAAAGCATTAGTCTCTTTGTTCTTAGCAATTTCATAAACATGTTCGTAGATTCTCTTTTTAAGCATTCTTTCGGTTTTACCTACATAAAAACCGTGACAAGTGAGACAAATCCCGAGGTAAACCACTCCGGAGGAAGACTATTGAACATGATACTTACAATTTTTTTTCAGCACTCAAATTGAGTTATTCAGAAACAATAATGCTTGCAGCCCTACATAACATAATAATCTTGCCCAACTGGGTGAATTTGCATAATGTAGGTGTAGTAAAGAGAGAACTGTTGCAGTACAGAACAACTTGTAGAGCAATGACTTCTGAACCTGCCACGGCTGCACTGAGATGCAGCACTGTCAGCATTAGACACATTACATAGAAGGAGTGCAGGAACGCAGTGAATAGAGAAAATTCAGTAATGGTCATTTCAGAATTGACTGACTGCATGCTGTAAACTCATCAGTCTTGATATTGGTGGCTTAAAGAGTTGGTGTGCATAGAATTCATCCTGTTAGAGTAACTGGATCTACTTCAGGTAACAGTGGTTCTGTTCACTTTGGGAAATTCACTGTGAAGATAAATCCCTGGCTACAAGCCGTAGTTTGTCACATGGAGACTCCATTTTTCATTTTTCCCCCAGATTCTTACTTCCTACTTTGCAATGTTTAGCTTTACATGTCTGCTACCACTGTGCCATATACATCAAGCCTGAGACTGTAAACTAATGTAAAACGTTCTTCACAGACTACTTGAAGCTTGTTTAAATAGGAATTTGTAATTCGTGTTACCTCCACTTTAACATAATGAAAATTTGAAAACTGGAAGTATCCTGTTTAACAATGTCTGTTAATAAGAACTGAGATTTGCATCATGTTTTATCTTTTTTTGCCTTTTTACAGAGCAGTGCTTACAGTCTAAGCAGTACTTGTACAGAGGCCAGTTACTGTGAAGATACGTCGATCACTGGAGAAGTCGAGCTGGCTGTGGCATATAATTTCAAGTCCTGCACCTTGGACATCAATATCAGAGCGTGCAAGAACATAGGAAACACAGATGAAAAGAAGAAGAAGTATAATCTGTGAGTAAAATACCTGCTTTCACTCTGAGAAAAAGTGCCCTCTATTTTTATGTTCTTAATCTAGGAGTTAATGAAAAAATAGTGCTGCACTTATCTACAATTGTACATAAATAAATAAAGAAACAAATAGCATATGTTTGAATTGTCCATCATTACTCACTCTCTCAGTCAGCCCACTAAATCATGTAGCACAGTACAGTGTTTGTGTTTGACCTCTGTGATAGACAGGGACCCTGAGTATCGATAGAAATTGGAACAAGATCTACTTAGTAAATTTTAAACAAAAGTAGCCCAAGCAATCTCTATTAAAAAATAAAGATAATTTCATAAGTACACTGGCATTTCTAGAATACTTCATTATTTATGAGGGGTGGTTGTTTTTTAGGATTTTTTTAAGATTACCTTAATACTTTGGGCTCTGAAATCAAACTTTTGGTTTGATTTAAATTTAAGTCACGGTTCCTCAGTCATCACAGTTGCAAGTTTCTCGAAGAGGAACACGTGCCTGTAGCACTACACTTTGCATGAGCATATTCAAACAATATATTGAGGTAGTTTATTGGCTTCAATTTCACCCTAAGAGGTGGTCTTCTATGTTAAATCTTAATTATCAGTGTGAAGTTAGAGTTGCAATGCGCCAAGGACAGTTTTTAATGGCACCCTGTTTCAAACTATAAAGCTACATATATCCATTATCAGATTTTTAAAGAGCAATCTACTTCCATTTTTACTGATTTCTGATTTTAGAGAAGGGAGTGAAAACAGTATCCAATGAAATTTAACTCCAGAAAATGAAACATGAAATTCTTCCAACCATCTGACAGAGTCCCTGTGTTAGAGAATGCAAGTGCTTACCATAGTAAAGTGTTTTTATTGTTACTCACTCTGCTGTGTTTGTTTTCTGTATTACCGTAATTTTTTGGGCACTGAAGGTGGTGTTTTGGCTTGGTTTAAGTTTGTCAGGTTTTGAGTCATTACTCAGAATAAAGAATACGAAAAAATGTTCAATGCTGATACCAAAGTCCTGCCAACGAATAATACCTGATAATGTCCAAAACAAACGTGGCACGACACTGCTATATATCCAGATAGTTTTAATAAAACACAAAAATACAATGATGAGCACTTTCGGGTAACAACCCTTCTTCAGATGAAATCAATACATGCATTCCAAAATTTAAACTAATGACCAACCAATAAGCATTCTGTAAAAAGTCCGCCTATTTTTGAGGGTGGGTTTCATAGGTATTACCTCATTCAAACCTGGGCTCCTATGAGCCATCAATTCTATAATCCACTTGGATTCTATGGTTTCTGTTAGGAGTTTGATGTCTCCACCCCTATTGTTCAACCTTACATTAACTATAGCCCTAAAACAAAAGCTATGTGAAGGATGTACCTGAATGTGTCTAAAGAGTGCATTATGTTCATCATTATTCCTAATGGAAGATAGATGTTGAAGCACCCTCACTTTCAGCATATTGTTTGTCTTCCCCACATAAAAACTGGGGCATTGTACACATTCTGCCAGATATACCAAGTCAGTTGTTCTGCATGTAGCCCGAGCCTTAAAATTGAAGATTTTACCGCTCACCGGATGTCTAAACACAGTGTTGTTGTTTATGTGTGGACAAGCTTTACAAGACCCACATGGTACACTACCTATAATTTCTTTGAACAGTTTTTTACTCATAGTGTTCTTTTCTCTACATAAAAAATCTTTCAAATTTTTATTCCTCCTATATCCAACGCATGGTCTATCACCTATTATGTCTCTTAACTTATTATCACTTCTCAAAATATTCCAGTTTCTATTAACTATCTCCCTGATGTCACCAATATTACTACTATAGGTAAACGTTAGTTTAGGGCTATCTGATTTATTGTAGATTTTGGGGGGGTAGCCCAATTCCCCCTCTACATATGTGAGCCATGGTTTAAATTTATTAGTCCTTAGCCTCTTACTGCCATCCACCATTTTATTTACCAAACCCTCTCTATATCCCCTTCTTTGGAAGCAGTCCTTTAATTTATTTATCTCTTCCTCATAATGAGAATCTTCCAAACTTATTCTGGAGGTCCTACCAATCTGCCCCTGTATGATATTGGGAAATGTGAAACGCGGATGCATGCTATCATATGATAGCAGAGTGTTTTTCCAGCATTCCTTTCTGTATAAACAAGATGTAAAACCTTCATCATTCTGTAACACTCGTACATCCAAAAAGTCTATCTCAGAATAAGAACTGTTAATGGAAAACCTTAGGAAAGATGTTGTTGAGTGCAAGTATGTGGGGAAGACGAACAATATGCTGAAAGTGGGGGTGCTTCAACATCTATCTTCCATTAGGAATAATGATGAACATAATGCACTCTTTAGACACATTCAGGTACATCCTTCACATAGCTTTTGTTTTAGGGCTATAGTTAATGTAAGGTTGAACAATAGGGGTGGAGACATCAAACTCCTAACAGAAACCATAGAATCCAAGTGGATTATAGAATTGATGGCTCATAGGAGCCCAGGTTTGAATGAGGTAATACCTATGAAACCCACCCTCAAAAATAGGCGGACTTTTTACAGAATGCTTATTGGTTGGTCATTAGTTTAAATTTTGGAATGCATGTATTGATTTCATCTGAAGAAGGGTTGTTACCCGAAAGCGCTCATCATTGTATTTTTGTGTTTTATTAAAACTATCTGGATATATAGCAGTGTCGTGCCACGTTTGTTTTGGACATTACTCAGAACAACTACATATACTTCTGCAGCTTTCAGCTCTGTGTTTATATGGTATGCCCATAAAAATGAAGGCTATATCCACAAGTGGACATATGGGAACTCACCTTGACTAATTGTTTGTTTTCTGGATGTCACTTGCCTTCCTTCTGCCCCAGTTTTGATTACATGTGATAGCGGTAAATAGATATTTATAATACCAGACTTTCTTCAATCCCATTCATGATTGCCAGATTCACTGGGAATAACAGAAACTGAATCGCACTTAAGAATGAGCATAGAGGTGATAATGGATGCTGGAGTGCGAGGTGAGCATATTTTTAGCAAACCTTTGTAGCACATTTGTTATCTGTGAAATACAGAAGGTCCACACAGCAAAATAACTGATGCTGTCTACTCTCTGCAGCTCAGAACATCTTTATGGTATAACTATTCATCACGTTTGTTGAAAATTGAAACTAATATTTATATATCTTTTACAGCAATTTTTAAAAATACAGTACAAATGGACAAATAGAAAATAAAAGTTAGGAACTACACAGATGATTAAACAGTGGGAGACATAGTAAATATTAAAAACAAAGATGACGTACAACTTAACCTAAGGAAGAATATATGCAATATCTACAATACTGCACATATCTTCAAATCCATGCTTCTCATTCTTATAGAACCTTCTAAATAGGTTGTCTGATGATTCACTACTACATTTTGATAACTCCAAACCTTCCCAGAGGTAATTGTCTCTAAACGCCCTATATACTTGAATAAGGTATCCTCCTAAATATTTATATAAGACACTGTACAAGTTCAAATACTTTAGTATTTCATAATAACTTAAATTTTCTCATCCATGGATGCTCTTGGTACATTTCTGCTGTACTGTTTACAGTTTATTCATGCTTGTTTTCTTACAAGGTCTCCATATTGTTATTCCATACTAAAGTATGACTTCATCATTACTGATTTCCTAGACTTTTTACATCTTTTTATACAACCTATAGTTCTATAACTATCATTAACCAACTGGTTGATATGATTAGAAAAAGTCATAGCTGAATCTACCCATACACTGAGGTCATTAAATGAGTCTAGAGTTTCAATCGCTGTGTGCTGTATTAAATATTCACCTTTCGCTTTATGTATCCCAAATCTCATATGCTTAGTTATTTATCAAGAT
Source organism: Protopterus annectens (assembly GCF_019279795.1). Classification (NCBI taxonomy): domain Eukaryota; kingdom Metazoa; phylum Chordata; order Ceratodontiformes; family Protopteridae; genus Protopterus; species Protopterus annectens. Next base: position 660,946,141 of record NC_056725.1, read on the forward strand.
ATTATTCTTATGTACGCAAATGGTCAATTTAGTCAAGTTCTTTTGCAGACATGCCCTGTCAGTAACACACGTAATCAGTTTACCCAGTTTTCAAGTCATCTGAATGCAGAATGTAAAACACTCAGATGAAAAAAGACAGATCTAAAAGATACAATTTAAACAGGTATGGGCCTAGGATAGAGCCTTGTGGGACACCATGACTGTAACCTCGAATTTCACCTGTCCAGTTGCTGTATTATAATTGCCATGTCCTATTTGTAAGCCATGCAGCTGTCCATCTTATGAAGACTACATCAATACCTAGCTGTTCTGATTTATTGATCAGTTTTTTGTGTATGTCCCTATGAAATGCTGAAGTTAAATCTGTATAAATTACATCACAGAATTTTCATTCATAGCTGTTATTATACTACTATAGAACATCATGTTACAGGTGGTAATATTTCTATATGCATGCTGATAAATGGTTTCAAGTCCCAGCCTTTCCATTTCTGACATTAATTTATCCAATATAACCTTCTCCAATATTTTTCCACACCAGGAAAGTAAACATATAGGTCTGTAAGACTGTTTGTCCTACTCCCCTTTCCCTTATAGATGGGTGTAACAAGTGCAGGTCTCCAATCATGAGGAATCTCCCCATTCTTAAATGACCCAATGAGTATTAGGTATAATGGTACTATAAGATCATGTGAAAGTGTTCTCAGGTCATAATTATTAATTCCATTTCTTTCCTGTAATTTGTTTGGATCCAGCTTACATAATTCTTTTTCCAATATAATCTAATTTGATTTCAGTATCTGAGGATGTCCTTCCATATCACTGCTGGCAGTATTCTTCACCTCAGGGATCTCCTGCCAAGGAGCCCAACATCCAGCCAGTATGCCAAAGCCTTCAGTCCTTATAGCCTCCATATATCACATGGATGCTCTCCAAGTAAGATGCAGAGCATAAAGGTGATCAACTGATGCAAACACTCTTTGCCACCAGTCTGAACGCCATTATCTTTAGTTGATCTGAACACACTTCTGCTGTGCTGGTTACCAGGCGGCGATTTCAGATAAGTGCCCAGTTGGGGGTTTCTTCTCTTCTCTTCTTTTTTATTCTTGTTTGGTATTGTGTTCATGTCATCCAGAAAGGGAAAATATCAGTGTGGAGGAAGATTCCCCATAAAGAACATTATGACCAGTGTCCTTTTTCCTTGGGTGCTTCCCATGATCATATGCAATGTTATATCTGCCAGGCATTTATTCCTAAGACTCTACATAGTCACCTCTCTTCTTTATCTGCTTGAGAACCAATGACTAAAGCTATTAGCTAAGGGGGCAATGGCAGAATCCTTCCATCCCAAGGGCTAGCTGTCTGCCAAGAAGTCCAAAAACATCAGGTCTGATCCAGCTGCTGTCCAGCCTCCACTGGACATCTCTCTAGAGGCTAGTGAAAGCCCTGAAGACAATCTGGTGCTTGCTTCAGATTTCTCTTCCATGACCCTGTTGGAGGCTAGCATGGATCTGAAATCTTGCATGTCCTTGTAGTCATTTCAGACCTCTGTACCTGATGTTAAGTGGGAACCTTGGCTGAAAATATCTGAGGGACTGAGGGGGATTCCTCAGATATTAGTGAGGAAGGAAATTCTTACCACAGTTAGAGTCACATCAGGGTTATGGCACTCTGAGGGCTTTTCAAGTGGACGTCCCTTAGAAAAAGAAAGAGAAGACAAAGCATATTTCCCCTATTGTTAAGGACATCCAGTGTGAATGACAGGATTTCACTCAGGGTTGATTTAATACTTTGATGGCCTTATTGCCTCTTTAAGTGGTCTCTGTTCCTGCTCCTCCTGTTAAGAGGCCCAGGGAATTGGATTCCTCAGATGAGGATATAGACACTCTGAGGAAGAATCCTTGGCCTATTCTTAACAAATTCCTATCCCCTTGGATGACAGTTCAGAGAAGGAGGATTCCTTGAGACCAGACTCCCCTTTGGAAGAGTTGTCCTTTGGGGATACTATTGCCTGCATGATGGACTATTTTAAGTGGGATTGTTCCCAGGTCTCTGATGTTCAAAAAAGATACTATGAGCTCCCGCCGATTAAGTCTCCCAAGCCATCTGCTGTTCCTCCTGTCTTAGCTGCTCTTTTGGCTACCTTTTCTGCAGCTTCTGTAACCCCTAACTTTAAGCCCCTTGCATCCAAGAAGCCTTATATGTTCTATAAGGTGCTGGAAGACTGCAAATTCCTTTATAAATGTCCTTATGCTGACCCTTCCATGGTGTCAGTTTCTTCTGACAAGCCCTCCAAGTTGTTGCCTTCTATCAAGCTGCTTCCTAAGGATATTCGGGCCATGGAAAGGTTGGGCAGTAAGGTTTACACTGTTGCCATCTTGTCCTTTAGGGCCATTAACTACCAGACTCATATAACTAGATATGCTTTGGCCACCCCAACCCAGGTTTCTAAGGTGGCTTCTGACCTTCATGACTCTGAAGAGAAGGCTTATGCTCTTTCTCTGTTAGGCTCTACCTCTCAAGTTACCTGTTATTCAATTAAATGCAGCTATGATGCAGATGATGCCTCCTCCAGAGCTGCTGCCTTTGGTTTTGTGATGAGGCATTATTCTGGGCTGCTTCTTCAGGCTTTACCTGATGACAAAAAGGCCAAACGTTTGGATGCTCATCTGGATAACAAAAGTCTTTTTGGGACTGCTGCTGCTGCTGACTTATTCAAGTCTCACTGGGATAAGGACAAGACCTTGCTGGAGCTGAAATATATTTTTGTTTCTCCCGTTCTCAAGTTTCAGAGGAACTATCATTCCAAGTCTTTCTTCTTAGGCAAAATCAACCCCCTCCTAAGAGTAAGAAGGGCCCTAGATGTGTTCCTCCTGTGAAGTCTACTCAAATTCCTTCCTCCCAGAAAGCTTCTTTTCAGGACAAGCTTAGTTCTGTTTGTCTAGCCTTCCTCTCCCCTCAGCTAAGTCCTCTTAACTCTCTCCACCTTTCTCTGTCTCTTCCACATTGGTATTGGATCACCTCAGATTCTTGGTTCTGTCTGTTATCTTTCAGGGATATTTCATGGTTTGGAAATCCCTTCTTCCCTTTTCAGGCATTCCTCAACCTCCTCAAGAACAGCTTCCTCATTTTACAGAGTTTCTACAATCTCTTTTGGATCAGGCCACAATTTAGCCCATTCATCCCATCCAGATGAGGAAAAAGGTTTACTCCAGAATATTTTCAGCTCCCCAAAGGAGGGTACACGAAGACCAATTCTGGAGCTTTCCTGCTCAACAGCTTTCTCAAGATCCTTTCATTTTGCATGTTATCCCTTCAGGCATTGTTTTGTCTTCTATTTTTTTAGGGTCTTTCTGGTGTTTCTAGATCTCAAGGATACATACCTTCACATACCCTTTCATCCTGTCTTCAGGAAATTTTTGTTTCTCTGTCTCTTCCTTGCATTTTCAGTTCTCTGCTTTGCCCTTTATCCTCTATCCTGCCCCAAGGGTACTCACCAAATGCCTCACTCCTGTCATTGCTTTTTGCAGGCTTATAGGTATATTTATTTTATTTTAGTTTTTATTGCATTTGTTTACTGGGAAAGTTCACTGGGCCTAGATGAGCCCATTTTCAGTGGAGGCCCGGAGAGAAAAGCTCCACACACATTAAAAATACATACAAGAAAATAACACACACACAATACAGAGTATAAATACAGTTGCAGTGCATGGAAATAGTTTGAGCACAACAGTGCAGATTATTTATATCCATAGTTTGAGCATAGCAGTGCAGACTATTTACATACATGATACATAGGTTCATAGGTGTGTACTAGTCTAACGGCCCTGGAGCCTATATAAGCCTAGCCCAAGAAGATTCCCTAGCATCATGCCACCTAAAGTTAGTTCCCAGTGCCCCTGTCAAGCAAGGTCACTGAAGTGATCCCCGGGGTGAACTTCCTATTGCCCATCCACTCGTCAAGATCCCTCTTAAAGGGAGCCAGTGAAGTGCTCTGCTTGACATTTGTTCCAGAGTACGGGAAGTCTCCGGGTTAGGAACCTGTCACCCCAGCATGTTCTGTTTATTGTGGTAGTGAGGTTTAGGTCCCTGAAGCGTGTGGCATGAAGAGATTAGGATTTCTTTAGGTGTAGCATAGCTAGCAGCTCTGGGTCAGACATGGCTTTGTAGGTCAAGCAGAGATGCCTCTAAGTAGGCGATAAGAATCAGAGTATAGCTGGAGTTTTTTGAGTCTGTCCATATAGGGCATGTGTCTAAGGCCTAAGATACTCTTAGTGAGGTATTTTTGTGGCCTTTCCAGTTGTTGTAGGTGTCTAGTGAGGAACATACCAAATGGCGCATATTCTGTAATAGGTCTAATGAGGGACGAGTAGAGAGGGATTATGACCTTTTTCTTCCTGGATGAGAAACCTTTTGTAATGAGATGTGCTACACAGAAGGACTTTCTGATTACAGTGGCAATGTGGTTGTCAAAGGAGAGGTTGCTGTCAACCTGTGTCACCAGGTCTCTTATCACACCTTTGGTGTTTTGTGGACTACTATGTGGTAGTTCATGGGCACCGCATTTTTCCCAAAGGGAATGACGATGCACTTTTTGGCATTGAGCTTAAGGCCATGGTTCTGGCACCTCTACACATCTGTATTATGTAATATTAGCAGTGTTGATGGAGTTAGTACAGATAGAGTATCAGATTTAGGATAATTATTGTTGGAGATTTGTAGTCCTATGCAGCTGGAATTTAGCAAGACATAGTGGGAACTCATGGAGTTAGTTATAGAAAGAGAGGATGGAAAAGGTATGCAAGTATTGAGAATGGAGTAAAAGTAATCCTGTCTAGACAATCTGCTTATTCAAGCTCCATCTCCCAGCAGTCTGCTACAGGATCTCTAGTTTACCACTTGTGTTTACACAGTCTGGGGTTCATCATAAACCTCTATAAATCAGGTCTGACACCTACCCAAGATCATGTTTTCCTCGGATGTAACTTCAGACAGTTCCATTGCTGGCTTTTGTTCCTGCTCCCAAGTCTCTGTCTCTGATGGCCTTTTTCCAATCTCTTCTTCCATTGTCCACTTTCATGCCAGGGAACTTCTCAGGGTCCTAGGATTTATGGCTTCCACCATTCCCATTCTTCCCCTCACCAGGCTCCATATGAGGAAACTGGATTCATCAACTTTAAGTCAGTCCAGGGCTTCCTTTTTAAGCTCCAGTTTCCACACAGGAACTTTTACAGATGCCTCAGATGGGGTGGGGTACCTCTTGTGGCCTCCTAAAGGTCCAGGGTCTCTGGCCTCCTCATCAGAGGTCAGACCCATATCTACATAAAAGAGATGAGAGCTCTGTTACTGGCCCTGCAAATTTTTCACTCCCGGTTTCGTCCCTGGCCCCTCAAAGTTTTCATAGATAATACCATGGTGATTTAGTCTGTCAACAAGTAGGGGAGTACAAGTTATCTTTGCAGACTAGCTCTTCAGGTCTGGGATCTAGCCATCCAGCATCAAGTGACTTTTGAGGCAGTTTACATTCCCTCAGAGCAAAATATTGTGTCAGACTTTTTAAGCAGATCCAGGACACAAGCTCACAAATGGATGCTTCACATAGATGTGTTCCTGGATATCGTCCATTGGTGGGGTATTCCTCGGGTAGGTCTTTTTGCCTGTTGTCTGAAGAAACAACTTCCTGTGTTCTTTTCCAGAGTCCCAAGTCCTCTGACTTGAAAAGTTAATGCTCTGTCTTTTCCTTGGAAGAGGATGTTTCTGTACACCTCCCTCCTTCCTTTGTTGTACTGAGTTATGCACTAGATCAGGCAGGATTCTCCCAAAACCTTGCTGGTGACTCTGTTTTGGACCAGACAGCATTGGGTACCCCCTTCTCTATCATTTGGCCAGGGACAATCACCCCAAGTTATCTCACCAGGTGGATCTTCTCACACAAGGCAAGGGATCTCTTGGCCATCCTCACCTGTCCATTCTTCATCTGACATTGTGGGTGATAAAGTTTTGATCCCTTATAGGCACCTGTTTTCTAAGGATGTGCTGTGGGGTCTGCAGGAGCCCAGGAAACCCCCTACCATAAAATCCTGTATGCCCAAATGGAAGTGATTTTCAGTATGTTGTCTCTCTTGCCATCAGGATTTATGGAGGTTCTCTCTCATTTATGTGATCTGCTCCATGCTGGGTTGGCATATTCTTCAGTTAAAGCTTACCTGTCAGTAATTTCTGTTGGTCTTCCCTTGACTCCTCCTCCTCCTCCTCCTCTGTCATCTATATTTGAGGTCAAGTAGTTTCTTAAAGGCATCCTTCATATCAGGCCTCCCAGGAATCCTATTCTGCCTTCCTGCATCCTCAGTTTTGTATCCGAAATATTTACTCAGGCTCCTATGAGCCTGTTTCTTCAGCTTCCTTGCAACACTGTACCTGGAAGACTGCTCTTTTGGCTCTTACTTCAGCCAAGGGAGTGTCTGAACTTCAGGTTGTTATGGCTATTCCTGCTTTTCAATTTTTCATAGAGGCAGGGTGTCTTTTCATAGTAATCCTTCATTTATGCCTACGATGGTCAATGAGTTGTCTCTTAATCAGTCTATTCATCATCTTTCCTTTTTTCTTCTTCTCCACAGTCAGCCACTGAGAAGGTTATTCACACCTGGGATTTGCATGGCTAGCTCAGATGTTATTTAGATAAAACTACATTTATTTGCAAATCTGAGCAGCTTTTTGTTTCTTTCCATCCCAGGACTTTGGGTTTGGCTGTTTGTAAGCAAACCATCCCCTCGTGGATTTCTAAGACTATTTCCTTTTGTGATTCTTTTCTTGGCAAATGGCTTTCCTTATCTGTAAAGGCACATTCTACTAGGGCAGTTGCCTCCTCTGGTGCTTTTTTCTAGGGTCTGGATACCAATTCCACCCTTGAGGCTGCTGCTTGGTCTTCTAGTTATACTTTCACTAAACATTACAAGTTGGATGTTACTTACTGGGCCAGAGTTGGCTTTGCCAGAGCTATTCTGCATGGATTTGGGGAGGGTTCCTCTTTTCCATCCTCCTCCCAGGTTTCCTCTTGAGCTCCTGCACACACTGTTTGGTGAATAATACTGCAACAGTGATATGGAAGGACATAGTACAGCTGTGTAAATTTTTACCACAGCAGTAGATGTTCTTCTCCTTGCTGTTGCAGTATTTGCTCCCTCCCTCCTTCCCTCTCTGCTCAGACTCTTGCCCTGTGTTCTGTTTCTCTCCAGACTGAGGGACCCTTCTCCCTTTTTCTTATTGGATACATATGTTCTTCTCTATCCCTGATGTTATTTTTTCCTCTTGGGACTTTTTCAGTTCTCAGTGTTTGTGTCTGTATGTCACCTTTATGCCCTATGTCTTATGGGGGGAGCATGTATGTGATGTATTACACCTGTAAGAGCTAAAGGCTGATCCCTTAGGTGAAGAACACTGCAACAGTGAAAAGGAGGGGATCTTCTGTTTTGGTAAGATTTTACACAACTGTACTTTACCTGGATGCCACTAGGACAATTTATCAACCCCCTTTGTGGAGCCAAACTGCTTTGCGTAAGATTTTGTAAATATATGTATAATCTGTTGTATCTGAGAATAAATTTTAGAATCTACACACAATTTGTATGTTTTTATTCCTACCATATCTCATGTGTCCATAAAATGGTTTCCTATTATGTTCAATCTGTTTATATAAATTTCCGTCAAATTTTTCTTGAGCTTGTCTCAGATAATTTGTCTGTCCAACTTGTTTATTTCACTATTCAAAGTCATAGTTCAAGCTCTTTTCCATTTCTTATATTTTTTGTTTGTCATCTTAAATTAAGTATCTTGTTCTTATGGAAGTAAATTCTCCAGAGGTTATGTGCTTAGATCCTGATGTTAAAATTTTTTTTTTTTGCGTTCATACAATTTCTCTTTCATAACTTTCCGGATTCCTGCTGCAGTTTTTTCACAGTGACTGTTTCATTTATTTATTTGTCTTTATTGACTGGGAAAGTTCAACTGGGCAGAGCCCATTTCAGCAGAGGCCCAGGGAGAAAAACTCCAACAGTACTTTTATATTAACAAGTGAATTTCAGCCATTTCTCAGAAAAATAACAGTTTTCATTTCTCATGAAACAACAAACAATTACAAGACAGGTATATAAACTAGTCTTTTGGCTTTTCCCGGTTAGGGGTTGCTACAGCGGATCACCAGTCCACTTATGATCAGCAGTGGATTTTTACAGTGTCAAGTTACCAGCCCAGTGCCCAACCTTTAGAGAAGGCACACACACATTCACTTACCTACCTGCATATCTTTTAATGTTCAGTCGATTGCAGGGAGGACATGCAGACTCCACACAGAAGGAACTCCAGCCGAGAATCGAACTGGAGAGCCTCTTATACACTAAAGTAGTTATTTCAACAATTATAAGTCTATACAGTTGTTTCAGCTGTAATATCTTCACAAGTAAATGGATTGATACTGCAGAAGGGAAAACATTGTGAAGAAGTTGAGTGTTCTTATGTTTTAGTACAAAAAGTTTGTAGAGAGTTCAAGATATGTAATGAAATAAGTTATAAAGGAAGGAAGATTTTAGTATTGCATAGATTTGTAAAACATTCAAGAGATATAATGAAGTAAACTAAACAATTATTTAGGGGGGAGAGAAAATAGTAATAAAGTGTAGGAGGATAGTGGTAATAGCATACGAGTGAGAGAGCAGGGTATATGATTAGTTCTATTTAGGCTGCCTGTTTCAGTGATGTATCTAGAAGGTTTATAACTTAGATATCTAGGGGATGCATGAGAGGGGAAGAGCAGTGGTTGGAGCCAATTAGAAAAAGAGAAATATGAGAAATGTTGTTTAAGGGGGGGGGGGGGTAAAAAGGGATGCATTAATTCAAGTGGTGGAAGAAGAAGAGCTGTTAGGAGTGTAATGATTCAAATAGAGGAGGCCAAAAAGATAGTGATAAATGATAAGAAGTTTGTGCTTTCACTAGAGGTTTCATCCTGGTGATGAATATATGACCAGGAATGGGTAATGTGTCATTTATGCTGGATTTTATAGCTTGGGAGTTTGTTTAACATTTTCACTTGTGTAGGGATGGTGTGACAGAGCTTGGAGATATAACAGGTGTATTGTGAGTCCCCCAATGAATTATTTGCTTTAGTAGTGCTTAGTACAAATTTATCACCAAAGTGGAGGTCCCTTGTGGGGGGTGTAGAACAATAACATATTTTTTAATGCAGGGTATTGTTTAGGAACATACATCAGTTTGTTTGCCACAACTAGCTGAGAGTATATTGTGCAGTTGTTAAGCTTTAGCCAGTTTAACTGCTTTAAGGCTTGGCAGTGGTGAGCTCTGTGTGCAGTGATGGTAGCAAATTTAACTACTTTTTGTACCAAGAGGCTAGTTTGGATTTTACTGTAGAGCTTAGGTTTGTAAGGTTGGGTGAGGTGTATAAGAGGGTTGGAAGCAAATAGGATAAAGCTAGGTTTTTTCTGTAAGGTACTGTTTTGCCCTGTAAAGGGAGTAAGTTTCTAGTGTTTTTTTCTTAATTGTTTGAAGAATATGTTTATTAAATTTAAGACTGCGTTCTATTACAATGTCTGGATGTGGCAGAGTTAAAGATGTTAAGATTTGCACTGGGTGTGACGAGGGTGGACAAAATTAGGAATAAGTATATTAGAGGGTCAGCCCAGGTTGTAAGGTTTAGAGACAAAGCCAGAGAGGCAAGATTACGTTGGTTTGGACATGTGCTGAGGAGGGATGCTGAGTATATTGGGAAAAAGATGCTAAGGATGAAGCTACCAGGTAACAGGAAAAGAGGAAGGCCTAAGATAAGATATATGGATGTGGTGAGAGAGGACATGCAGGTGGTTGGTGTGACAGAGTAAGATGCAGAGGACATGAAGAAATGGAAACAGATGATCCGCTGTGGCGACCTCTAACAAGAACAGCCGAAAGAAGATGATGTTCTATTACAATGTCAAGTAATTTAGTTTGTGGTACTATCTCAGTTTTAGTATTATTTACAGATGTAACCAAGAAGGATTGTTTTTGATGGAGGTGAAGAGCATCAATTTTGTTTTATTGTGGTTAAGGAGTAGGTTTGAAGTTTGAAGTTTTCAGCCAGGTTTCAATTGAAGAGAGAAATTTGGGTGATTTCTTGTAGTCTGGATATTGTGGGGGCTGTATATATTAAAGTCAAATCATCTGCATACTGTACTATTTTTGCTTGGTGTCTGACAGTGTGATGCTTGTTTGTAAAAGAAAGAAGGGATCCTAGTATGGAGCCACACCTGTGGTAACTGGAAGAGAAGTCCTGTTGCCTTCCTGATAGGTAACTAAGGAACCATTTAAGGGAGGATGGAGAGACCTGTAGAAGAGAGTTTAATAAGTAAATACTGGTGTGATAGTCACAAAGTTGCACTTCCGTGCAATCTGTTATTAATCTTCTCTGCACTGGTTTAGATTTCCGGTTGGAAAAATTATCAAGCAGAAAATTAACTCTTATAAGCCCATAATCAATGTACATTAACCATGGTAAAACTTGACATGAAGTTACAGTAATTTCTTTAGGAACACAAACAATGTCTAGCATGTTCAGTTTGTGCAGACTTTTTTAGAGTCTGAAGCAATTGTTGTTCCTGAACATATGTTGTTAATAATTTCCTTACTAATGTTGTTGAATCAATGTTATTCCAGTCTGTTTCTGGTAAATTTAAGTCCCCAGCTAATATTATTCTTCCCTCTTGTGTTTCATGCAAGAAATGTATGAATTCCTCTAAGTTATCAGCACTTGACTTTGATGATTTGTGCATTGCAACAATTGTTATTTGTTTACATGCTTGCCTTTGTTGCCACAGTTGCACAATATAAAGTTTTGGTGTAGTCATTGAAAATGTAAATGACAACATGTCTCATAGCAATCTTTAATCCCTATTATAACATCTCCACCTGATTTTTTTTGTTGGAATGTCTGTTACAGTAAAAACATTTATACACTGACAGGACTGGTTTCCAGTCATTGTTTTTTTAATCATGTTTCACAAGCAATAGCAACAAGAATCTTGAAAGAACTTGACAAATTTTCCAGTAAAACTTTATTAGTAATGCTTCTAGCAGTAAGAACCATTAGAGATTCATCAAATGTTGCTATCTGTGAAATGCAAAATGTTTGACCTGGCAAGAGTCCTGCCTTGTTTTTGTCAGATATTGTAAAGTATATGCTGTAAAAATTTTCTTCCTTGATCTTGACAAGTGGAAGCCATGCTATCTAAACACTTGCCCAAAATTAAGCTTGGATGCTCTACACATTTCCAGTTTTTTTAATTGTATATTTTTTCATGTAGGTATTAACCGGAAAAAATCATTTAATTCCTGGTGACCCGGCTCTCCTTTCTGTATGTGATTTGTGAAAAAAATATGTTGTAATACCTGTACAAGCTACGCTGTAAGTTCCCTACTAACAGTCAGAGAGTACTTGTGGATGAGACAATTTGCACCAACATGAATAAAAACAGATCATACTTCCTAACATTAAGGCATTCTGAGGCCTTTCTCACATTCTCTATTTTTGCTCCTGACAAGCATAACACTATTTGATGTTCATTACCTTCATTGCTGATAATTAAATCTTCAGTTACAAAAATAACTTTACTGACCAGCTCTGAAGAATCTTCAATTTCTAATTCAGTAATATCTGTTCTGTCAGTTGTTACAAAGGAATGATCTTCATCACCATTAGTCTTATTAATACCACTGTTTTCATTGCTTATTACATTTACAATCATACAATTCTCATCTAGCTGGCTTTGTACATGCACAGATTGAGCCATATTGTCAAATTCTGTCTTCCTCCTCTTTTGTCCATACTTGAGCAATGCTATAAAAAATAACCAAATTTTAGTACACTATAACAATAGAGCACACCACTGCCTAGTCCTCAGATAATTAAACTGATTAAAACTTCCACATTGCTAACTACAATTCACAGACATTTCTGAAAGCCAGAAGATTGTCCACCCCTCAACAACTTAATACAAAACCTCTCCCTCAATAGAATTTTACACTGTAGAGGAAAATCACTAATCTCTATGACACACATTATATTTAAATAGTGTAGGTAAAATATGGAGCCATATTTCACTACCACTGAAATCCATTCAGAATGCATCTCGTTTAAAATACAACTCAGACTTCAGTGGATCTGCACCTGTTTATATACAGGATAAATGCCACTGTTATCTACCATATCAGCAAACCATTTATCTTCATTCCAAATCCCATGCCACGTAACCAGTCTTTCCCAGTACCTGAAAAGTTTCACTAGCATCTCCCAGCCATACACATAGTTATATGACTCTGCTCACCCCTCCCTTTTATACTTCTAATATAAACTTTATGATAGTCATATATATAACCTTCTCTGTACCTGCTTTATACCCCATCTGTTAACTAGAATATTAACATTTTCTGTCCTACGTAGTTCATTCTCACTTCCATTTACTTGAATTTCTAAGCACTAATCTCATGATCTATTATCTATTTGCAAACAGACTAATACACTTCTTCATGTACTCAGTGTTCAGTATCTACTAATGCATAAGTATCTTTTATACTCCAATAGTTGCCCTTATTTTGTATGAATGCAATCTAATTAGCCAGTGTATTTACAATTGTTCATATACAGTACTTAATGTCTGTTCATGTATATAAATGAATGTTAAAGTTGTCAAAATTGTTTATATGTTTTAATTCCACCAGTGCATGTTCCGTATCTTAAAACAGTTAAATTCATTTGGAATGACAATTTGCAATATTACTGGATAAATCAACTTAAATCTTAAGACCAAATTTTTACATTCCTTGAAGAGTTGGATAAATGTATTTCTTTTTGTTGGATTCCAGTAAAGTAGTCCTGATCTACAAAAAAAAAAATTCTCTTCTATTTGCAGGTTTTTCTTCCAAAGCTCCCTCTGTAGTTTTATTTTAGATGGTATGTCTGGAATTTAATTATTATTGGGCTGGAAAATGTATTTACTGATGCCCCTTTAGGTACACTCTACATTCTCTTTTAGAATCTCTGGTTGGGGTATTCCCATCCATTGGGCTTACTTGTAACCATATATTGCTAGAGTCTCTGCCTTCTATTCCCTCTGGTACATTTGAGAATCTTAAATGCTCCCTTTTCACTCTCTCAATCTTTCAGTTCTAGTATATTTTCTTTGATTCCTTTTCGCTACACTTCTAATTCTGCTATCTTAGCAATATGCTCACTTTCCACATACGTTATACTATCCAGGTCATTTGATTGAGTAGTTAATATCTGCTCAATTTTGTCTAGTCGTTTATCAGTTGTTTGCATATATTCCATCAAATTACCATTCATTTTATCAATTTCCTCATATACTTTGTGCATTTTATCATTCAGTTCTATCATCTTGAACCCTATTGCCAACTCAGCACTTGCCCTTTCTCCCACCTTGGCTTCCCCCTGAGTACAGGTCTTTTTGTTCTTTTGCCACTGCTTCTTTGTCCAACTCTCTTGTTGTTTTTCTTTTTCCCGCTTTAGTCATTCAGGATTGTCTCTTCCGTGCACTAAATTTTGAGATTACTTTTTATTCTGGAGAAATGTGAAATATTAACAGTTTTATCAGTACTATGAGGTGGAGGATTATAAGGAATGATTTTTCAGGACAGTGCCATACCATTAGTTTCTAGGCAAGGTTACTTTGAGTTTGCTTAACAGAAATACCTTGAGACTTTGTTCTCATTGTTGGAATATAATAGTATAAGTTTAACGGAAATAATTGTGATTGAAGAGGACAAGTCTACTTTATTGAATCCAGATAGATCATCATGTAAAAACTGGAACTGCCATAGTTTTTGATTAATTGAAAACTTAACTTTAAATAAAAGTTTTCCCTAAAAGGATGCGTAAGATTATAAGACCAAACTGTGTGAAGAATGGCAGCCTGTTGACTGCGACAGAAGTTATAAAACTCATTAAAATTTAGAAAGAGAACAGCTAGCAGGTGTACAAAATCGTGGCACTATAATTTATGAATGGGCATAATTTGAGCTCAGTCCCTCCTTTGCTATTCCCAGTTAGATAACATCAGGGCTTTCTCGGAATATATATCCAAACTGATGAATAAATTAGCTGATTTGTTGAAACAAAATTTATATATTCATTAATTTAGGTATTCAAAGATATGATGAATTAATTGAATTATTAAACTAAAATGCTAGGTTTAGAAATTACACATTGATGTGCTTTAGAAAAGTCATCTAAGCCAAGCAAATTGGTTAAGTTTTAGAATGCTGAAACCAAACTTCTAGTAAGCATGGGAGCATTTAATATAGATAGAGTGTTATAGGGTGAAACTGAAAGGCAGTTAGACAAATTTTTTTTGAATTTAAGGATTTAGCCCAAATTTGAAATTAATCAACTGCCTAAGAAGTAGCTGTAGAATTGATTAAAATAAGATATAATTAATATTCCTAGAAATAGAACACCATATCTGAAAACTGGCAGCTTTGGGCTAACATTATATTTAAAGTTAAAGTTAACTTATAATATGAAATGTAGACAATTTGGTTGGCCATAAAAATTTTAGTGTCCAATTATGAACATTTAAAGGCATTTTAATTTGATAAAATGATTTAAAAAAATATTCAGTTTAAGTTCTGAGGTTTCGGTAAAAACAAACACAATTTAATTAGGTGGATCTGATATATTTAAGTCATGCTAATTATCATTCATAGTGAATAATAGACTTATCTAAACTAAGCCTGAGACAAGAGAGAGAGAATTGCTTTATAGCAGAAAGAATAAAGGGGGTAGCAGAACTGTGATAATAGATATAATTACGTCATCTGCAAATGCTGTAATTTAAGGAGAAATGTTGAAAAATAATTGGGTGATGATGTTTAGTCGTAAATGTATAATTAAATAAACACTCAACATAAATATTAAATAAGAAGATATTAGGTAACTCTTTCTTGTCACAGAATTAATTTTAATTGGCTTTGTGGGATTGTTATTAATTAACAGAAAGTAGAAGTATGTTCATATAGTACTTTATTTTTTGATAAACTGTAATATAAATAAATTTTAATTCCTGAAAGCCAAGCTCATATATGACTTGATTTTAAGCACTGAGTACAGTAAAAATCAGAATATTACATTTTTTCACTCAGAAATAAGACTTACACATGTAAAAGTATGCTCTATATCATATATATGTTTTTATTGTTCTTACACAACCCCCCACTTTAAAAGCAAAATTATTTCAGTGATGGTATATTTTAGTATAATCATCAGAGCAGCAGGCAACATTTTCATATGTGAATTTATCAAGGTCATGGGCCTATAGTTTTGAGGATAAAGAGTTCTTAGTTTGTATAGGAAGTAGCATAGTTGAAAATGTGATGTTATCTAAAAATATGCATGTATACCTTTAACAGAATTTATTAAATTTTACCAACAGTAATCATTTTATGAAATACTGAAGTAGGACCATCTGTTTCTTGAAATTTATTTATGTTAAGATTACTACCAGCAACAATGATTTCACATGTGTAAATGAGAGCATCCAGTTTCCTTTAATGAAGGGATGACAGCTGTATGTGAGAATGAGCATAAAATGTCTAACCTATACATGTTTTAGAACTTCTAGAAGTAAAAAATAAAGATCTGAAAATAAAAAAATACTAATAGTGTTAAATGTTTTACTATAGTCAGTTTGGGTTTTGGTTAAATATCAAATATAATTTCTGTGTGGAGAACTTTTTAAGATATAACTAGGTAGTTTTCAAGTGAACTTAAATAAAGCTCCTCTCTTGCCTTCTCACAGAATGATTTTCCTAGGATGTCTGTTGCATTCTACCCTAGGAAGAGCTGTTTTCTTCATCCAGACAAAGTAGAGGTGTCCCAACAATTCTTGATATTTTCAAAACAAAACCAAGTATCTGCCAGGAGATTTCTCAGTATGCTGGGGTACATGGTCTCTATAATTCCAATGACAAGACTTCACATCAGAAAAATTCAGGGGTACCTTAGGTCAGTCTGAACTCACCCATCTGCATCTTTTATTTTTTTAGATCCCAGTTGTGGTGATTGTAATGAGAGGAACTCTGTGGTGGATAGACCAGAATCTAAGTCACCCATTTTCTCTCCCTGTTACAACAGATGTTTAAGACCTGGTGAAGGGAGCTGTGTCCAAAGGTGCTGAAAGTGCAAGGTCTGTGGAGCAAAAAGAAAAAAGCATGTAAATGACAAAGAGGTAATGGCAGTTAAAAAATGCTTTGAAAGCCCTTAATCATGTCTAGTCTGCAGGACCTGTGCATGTTTTCAAAGCCAACACCAGAGTGATATGGGGCATCAACAAAAAGGGATGTACCAGATCTTGCCCTCCATGCAGACTTATATGGATGGGTAATAGAAAACTTCCTAAATGCTTTTTCCTGTGCATGGTCCCTTTACATTATCTGTGGTATGATCCCAGTTATTCTCCTCAGGGCATATAATTATCAACCAAGGGATGAGTAAGGCCATTCTTATCACCGAATTGAATATATTAAATCAAGTAACAAGGGGGAAATTGGCTAGGCGTAAAATAACACTCAAAGGCAGCTAACCCTAGTACTTACCTATGAACCTGTGAAGAATGATAATAGGAACTTTTCCCAGGTTTTATGTTATATAGCTCAGTTGAAAAAAGAGGTAGTTTTGTAAAGTAAAATGAGGAACAGTGTACAATGTGGGTGTGGGTATCCAGTTAGTAAATGGTGAAATAGTAGACAGAGTGTCAATTTTATCCAAAAATGGAATGTCATAGTAGTGGCAAATAAGTTTGGGGACTTGGGTAAGGGTCCATTTGTGGCTTATTTTACTGACATTTAGATTGGTGTTTTTTGAGCCTAAAATAGCTTTTCCAGTTTGAATATTATCTTTTGAATACTGGAGTTAAAAACGGTTAAAGTCCTGACTCCACTATGTATGTTTTTTCACAGATATGTCAAGACTTATTTGCTTCCAGATAGATCTCCTCATGGCAAATTGAAAACTACAGTCAAGAAGAACTCAGTGGATCCAGTTTTCAATGAAACATTAAAGGTTAGAAAGTAGCCAATTGCTTGTCTGTACTATGTTAACTGTTCCACTATATATGCTCTTTCAGAAATTCCTCATTTTGAATGATTATTTCATTTGTTAAAGAATCATGGAGTGTGGAAGTGAGTCATAGCAATCAAATCAGCAAAAGGAAGGAATCACTCCCATATAGAGGATGCCAGTCTTTAGTGGGAGGAAACAGCAGTCCCCAGTGAAAACACATCAGAACACCATGAGAACTTGAAGACTCTGCACAGAATGCACCCCCATAAGAGAGTCATGCTGGATAACCATGTACTGTGAGACACCAGCAATTACCAATTCGACACTAGGCCACCATATCCTCCTTTTTGACTATGCTTTTCTAGCAAAACATCATTCCCTGCTGTGATGGTTAGGAGTGAAGTGTCTTTCTCAAAGTCATTTAAATAAATTTATCTTTCAGGGATTCTACTCTAAAGAGTCTAAGCAATGCTGTGGTATCAGTATAATGAATGAATTAATGCATCATTCCTGCCATGACCTAGCCCACCTGCAGTCCAAGTTTTAGCCAGCAAACCAGGGTTAATGTATGTGTCTCATATATTGTAGCAGTCTACAACTAGCCAAGACATTTGACAAGGGCACATTTACTGCACATATTTGTTTCCATCTTGATACTGTGTTGTAGAGCAAGAGTATAACCAAGCCAACTGGTAATAAATATTAACTATGATGCATAAAATCAGTCTTTGCCTATAAAAACCTGTTGGCATTAAGATCACTCTGAAACCCTTACCAGCTTAGGACTGCCAATACACACCATCCACATTTAAAAACAATTATTTTTTTTTTTATTTTATTTATTTTATTTATTTATTTGACATTTGTTTACCAGGAAAGTCTGACTGGGCAAGGCACCCATTTTCAGAGGAGGCCCAGGGAGAGAAGCTCTGCTCCATTAATAAGTTCCATGTAACCAGTGCATTAATAAAAGTAGCAAAGTGACAAACAGATATACAATGACATTTGCAATTTACAGGTTCTGGTTATAAGTAGTTAGTTAGTTTTCATGTGGAAATAAGCTCTGAGGATTAATTACTAGAAGAACACATAAAACTACACTAACAGAAGACAAGCAATGAATGTAGTTTTGCTAGGAAAAAGAGACATGCCTTGGACAGTGTGTGTGTGTGTGTGTGTGTGTGTGTGTGTGTGTGTGTGTGTGTGTGTGTGTGTGTGTGTGTGTGTGTGTGTGTGTGTGTGTGTGTGTGTGTGTGTCTGTAGGGGGGGTCAAGGATCGTGCAACTAAACAGCCTGACTCTGTCAAAGGTAAGGATTATCTTTATGGTTTACAGCTAAATATTTTAGCCATACTGATGTACAGCTGTACATGGACATACACAGATCGTTTTGTAGATGCCTCACACTGAAGCTGTTTACAGGAACCTCAGCTCAAGTTTTTCTTCTTCTGTGGAGTCGAGTCTCTCTAAAAATAAGACACCTGGAAACTGTTTCTCCATTTATAAAGTAGAACTTGAGTGCCATTTTGCTGAGGAAGCTTGATGTAAATATTTTAGCGTTATTACATAACTTCTTATCTAAGAGTTTTCAGTTGGTCTACTGTGAGATTGACTTTCGATTGCTAAAAATGTCACACCTGCATAAAGCCTGTTGCCTCCTTTTTAAGCATAAAATTTTTGGCATTTTGGGATTATGCCAGTAGTTTTGGTTCCAAAAAAACAGTATTTTCATATTAGGTAGAAGCCTAGCATTATACCTTCTCCCGTATGATGCCACAATATAAACAAAAAATAATTGATTTTAATAATTGGCTTAGTTTTTGGTGTCATTCAATGGGGGTACAACATTTGTCAGCCTGAGAGGAAATGGCTGACAAACCTTCACCATGGGTGGTGTGCATCTGTCCCATCTAGGCTTTTGAATATTGGCTAAAACCTTCTCCACTCCCACTAGTGCCTTTTGTAGGCATTGCCAAACTGATAAACCCTCTGATATAGCTAAACCAACCCATAATTATCTATAAAAGGTAATACTGCTCAATGCCAGAAGTCAGAAAAAAAGCCACTCTCTGCAAGCTCCTGCAACCCTATTGAATGTTAACTTATGCGTAGTTTACTGAAACATGGTTTAAATTTGTGGAGAACACACTGGCAGAGCAGGGCTATAAAGCCTTCCATACATTTACATTAGCTACTAAACAGAATGGGACAAAACATGAAGGTGTTATAATTTATGTAAAAACAGCCAGACCTCAAGGATAGTCAAGCATTTTGACGCACTTGTGCTCCTCTATTTACAACTCACAATAAGCAAAGTCTTGTACTTTAATTTTGTGAACTATAGGTCACTGACTATAACCCAGGAAACTGTGTCCCACTTACTTAAATGAATTTGAGTCACTTTCCATTCAACCCATCACCATACTCAATGATGGGTGAATTCAGCTACTTCACTATAAACTGGAAGTCATATGCAGCCTCAAACTTGCAGGCACATAAGATTCCTACACTTTTGTCAACATGAATGCCCTGGATCAGCTAGTCTATACACCCAGTAAGGGAAACATTGCAACCTCCCCCCACCGGGAGTGTAACATCCTCACTGGTCAGGTCAGACTATAAGGCTGTCTCTTTCCACATAAAAATAAAACCTGGGACATTAGGTAACCCTGGAATTTTTAGGAATTATCCCAAGGTAAACTGTGTACTTTTAAGTAACACCCTTAAAAAATGTCAAGCCCCCCCCCCCCAAACCCAGGGAACATTCACAAAAAAACTTTATAATCATGTATACAGCTGCACAGAGGCAGGGGGTATGTACCCAAAATAAGCAGAGGACAAACTCAGAAATCAAGCCACCTTGGTGGAACCCCAACACCAATAGCTTGTACAACAAAAGGAAGAAGATCATGACCAAAAATATAAAATGCAATGCCAGCAAGGTACAAACTGCTCTGTCAACATAAATAAACAATTCACGGGACTAATTAAGTCTACCAAAGACATATTTGATGTAAAAGCAGACTCTGTTGTTAAAGAGAACCACAAGGCATTGAACACGTGTCTAAAGCCTCTGAGACAATACACAACAATGTGCCAAACTAATTGTGAATGAAGGTACCTATACTGAGCCAGAGGATATAGCAAATCTACTGGCTGATAAATTTGGCTCCAATCTTAGCCTTTCTTCCCAGACACCTCTCAAGAAATAGTCCCAATCATAGCTTCACCAACTATCATTAAAGAACAAGTCCTCACTGCACTCTCCCAACGCCAAAAAAACTGCATTGATGGGACCGGATAATATTCCAGGATGCCTCCTTAATGGCATGAAACATGATTTATTGGGACCATTAGTAGCACTATTGAGTCATAGCCTCCAAACTGGATTCCTGTCAAGTGAATGGAAGGCTATAACTGTTATCCCTCTGCACAAAGGTGGGCCTTATACAGACCAAGGAAACTATTGACTCATAAGTCTCACTAGTCTCATATTTAAACCATGGAAAGAATAATCATGAACATGATAAATAATGACATACAAAAACATTCAGACATTGTATCCAACCTAGTTTGGTTTCATCAAGGGCAGGTCATGCCTATTTAATCTGGTGGACTTCTTTGAGAAGGTCAGCAAAGTAATGGACCAGGCCAAGATGGTGCATACTACCTACCTAGATCTCACCAAAGCATTGGGCACAGTATCCTACTCAGGCATTGTAGGCAGGTCACAAAAGTTTATATAAATCCCTATGTCACCAGCAGCATAGACAGCTGGCTTTACAGATAGACACAAGAAGTCAGGATAGGTATGTATACCTCAACAAAAAGGTCGGTCACTAGCGGGATCCCCTTGAGTTCAGTGCTGGGGTTGCTCCTTTTTGACATCTACTTCTCTGAAGTCATGGCCAACATCAGAGGTCTCTGGATGACCAAGTTCACAGATGATTGCAAACTGGGCGTAGACATAGTATCCCCCAAAGACACAAACATCCTCCAAGAATATCTAACACAGACTAATAATTGATGCCAGAGTCATGGTCTACAACTCAGTGCTAAAAATCCATAACTGTGTCTTTAGAAAAGACAACAACCCCTGGAAATTGCTGTATTGATAATACATCCCTAAGAATTGACCCTGTGGTTAAGGTTTTTGGAATGCATGTAGACAGTGACGTGGCTTTTGACCATCATGTGTCCTACTGTATTAAGGAAATTATTCTATGCTGTGCAACTTTTAAGGAAGGTATGACATCTAAGTCTAAAGATGTCATTATTCCTTTGTACTCAGCCACCATTAGAGCAATCACTGAGTACAGTGCCCCCTTCCGTATGTACCTGACCAGCATACTCAACAACTGGGGCATCCACAGAGTTTTCTCACAAAAAGAATATATGGTATGTACAACATATCCTAGGCAGACTGCCTCAAAACCTTGTCCTTGAACACAGTCTTAGACAGCTGAGAAGAGATCTCTGCCTGGCCTTCAAGGTATCCTCTGATCCAGCCCATATGGACCTGCTGCACATATACAGAACAAATGGCATTAGAAACACTCAATCTAAGGATCTAGACCTCATCTGCAACATAAATATGACATGTTGGAGGGACAGTATATATCTCAGGGACTCCCCCTTCTACCACGATGAGGAGCATGCCTAAAGGTTACTCTTCTGATTTAGAACTTGATTACAACTGTGGTGGACTTAGTGGTAAACCCACTAACCATTACCAGTTTTTATGTTTTGAAATACTGTTTTTGTTTGTATTAAACTAAGATTTATATTAAAACCGAGTTTTATTATTTTTTATGGTTCCTTTGACTGTTTTGTTCTGCTGTCATTTTGTTTTATGTTAGTTTTCTGTTCGACAATGGAGTATTAATCCTCGGAGCCGTGATTTGCATTTTTTTATATTTGTTAGTTTGCTGCGGCAATGAGGAGCATGGCCAAAGGTTACTCCGATGATTTAGAACTTGATTACAACCCTGGTGGACTTAGCGGTAAACCCACTAACCAGTACCATTTTTTATGTTTTGAAATGCTGTTTTGGTTTGTATTAAAGTAAGATTCATATTAAACCAAGTTTTACTATTTTATATGGTTCCTTTGACCATGTTGTGTTGCCATGTCATTTTGTTTTACTTATTTTCTTTCCTAAGCAACACGCTCCTTAGGAGGCCAGTAATAATGCAATAAAAACCAGTGCAGTAGAACACTGGTAGGTTTTCCTTCATCTTATATTGCAGATGTAAAACACACCAGCTTAAACTTGCACTGTTTTCAGTATTTCATTTAACTTACTGTAGCTGTTTTCATTGTCTTCCCCTTCCCCTCTGGTGCATCTTTTAGATAAACTTGATTATTGTATAATGTATTATTAGCATCAGTATTCATTAAGCAGTATATTTTGGAAGTATTCATACTCGGCAAATGAGATTCTCAGTTCATCTTTTAAAAGCGGAGATGCAGACTTATTACTCAAAATAAATAACTGAACAAGTAAACAAACAGTATGACTAATGTGAATAACAGGATGGACTATGTGTCATTGTGGGATTTAATAATGCCTTACATGAGCATTTAATCTCTCAGGCTTCACCCACTGGACTAAACCTAGCTAATAGTGGTTGTATTGACAATAACACACAGCCCTCTCAAGTGTTATTCTTACAGTATCTCCTCATAGCTTTACCAAGAAATATTTTGTTGCTTTGTCTACATTGCTAACATGTTATTTAATTTATACCATATTTTATGGAAATCAGTGGTACAGTTTTAGCAATGATGTACAACTAAGTAAAATATAACTGCCTTGTTGTCAAAACTCTGGCAATAAAAATATTGCAAATAATAGCAACATGAACAGTAAATTGTTCATAGGTAGGTACTAGGCTATTGGCCCTAGGGCCTATACAAGCCTAGCCAAAAAGGTACCTTGGCTTTTGCCACCCAAGAAAATTATTTTCCTGTGCCCCTGTCAAGCACAACCACAGAAGTGATCCCCGGGGTGAATTTCCTATTACCCATCCAATCATCAATATTTTTCTTGAAGAGTGGTATTGAGGAGCTCTGTTTGCTATAGATAGGTAGTCTGTTCCAGGGTATGGGAAGTCTCTGGGACAGGAATCTATCCCTCCAGCATGTTCTGTTTATTGTGGTGACAAGGTTTAGGCCCCTAGAGCGTGTAGCTCGGAGGGATTGGGATTTCTTTGAGTGGAGCATGTCCAACAGCGCTGGGTTTGACTTAGCTTTGTATGTTAGGCAGAGATTGCCTCTGAGTAGACGATATGCAATGGAGTAAAGCTGGAGTTTTTTGAGTCAGTCTACATAGGGCATCTGTTTGAGGCCAGTAATCCTCTTTGTGAGGTATTTCTGCGGCCTTTCCAGTTGTTGTAGATGTCTTATGAGGTACATACCAAAATGGGCATTGAACTCTATAATGGGTCTTATGAGTGATGAGTAGAGGGGAACAATGACATCTTTTTTTCTGGATGAGAAACCTTTCATGATAAGGTGTGCTACGTAGAAGGATTTCCTGACTACTGTGGTGATGTGATTATCAAAGGAGAGACTACTGTCCACCTGTGTCCCAAGGTCTCTTATCACACGTTCGGTGTTAAGTAGACTACCGCCTATGTGGTAGTTCATGGGTACAGAGTTTTTACCAAAGGGGATGACAATGCACTTTTTTGGCATTGAGCTTGAGACCATGGCTTTGACACCAGGCATCTGTCTCAGTGAGTCCCTTTTGTAGGATGTCCACATCATTAGGAGTTTCAATTATGGCTTCTAGTTTGCAGTCATCTGCGAATTTAGTTAGTCAAAGACCTTCTGTGTTAGCTACTTCAGAGAAGTAGATACCTAACAGGAGAGGAGCCAGGACTGAACCCTGTGGTACTCCACTTGTCACTGGTCTGAAGTCTGATTTGGAGTCTGCTAAATTCACAGTGTGGGTTCTGTCAGTAAGCCAGTTGGCAACCCATCTTGTAACATAGGGATTTATAACTAGTTTAGTGAGTTTATTTATAATTCCAGAGCTGAGGATGGTGTTGAACACCTTGTCAAGTTCTAGATAGGCTGTGTGAACCACCTTACCCTCATCTATGGCTTTGGTGACTGCTTCAAAGAAGTCTATCAGGTTTAGGAGACATGATCTGCCTTTTACAAACCCGAACTGTGTGGGGTCCAGAGTTTGGAGATTTCCAGTGTCTTTGTTTATGAGTTCCATGATGATACGTTCCATGGCCTTGCAGACTAGGCTCATCAGGCTAATGGGGCAGTGGTTCTCGGGGTCTGTTGTGGCCCCCCTCCTTTGTGAAGTGGGATAACCGTCGCTGTGTGCCATTCAATGGGCACAAAGCCTGAGGTGAGGCTATGATTGAACATAGTACTTAAGTGGAGTGCCAGTTCATTCTCTAGTTCATGTAGAAGGCAGCCTGGGATGTTGTCAGGTCCCATGGATGCTGTTTTCTTGGCTTTGGAGAGTGAGGTTTTTACCTGTGCAGCCATGATTACAGGAACTTTGCATTATTTCGGTATAAAGATGGGCCCTTTATGGGGTGAGAGGGCGGTAAAATTAGGACTGAACCTATCTGCCAGGATGTTGGCAATATCAGTTGGTTCTGTATATTTAGTGTCATTTTGCTGTAGCTCAGAGCGGATCTGAGTGTTGCCATTGAGATTCTTGACACAGCTATAGAATGCTTTGTGGTTGTCTTTAGAATCAGTGGTGATTTTGTTTTCATAACTAGCTTTGGAGGATTTTATGAGGATCTCAGCTTCTTACTGAGGCTGACCAGGGAGTTCCTCCAATCGTGGGATTTTACTCTTTTTTTGCAACAGTTTCTTTCTTCTGTTGTAGAGTTTGTTTAAGGCAGAAGACCACCAGATTGGCTTCCTTTTTTTTGGAGGAGAGCATCTTGGTTCTGTTAGGGATAGCACGATCCATGCACTTATGTAAGTGCTTATAAAGTGCACTTGTGTAGGATTCAGCAGTCGTACCTCTATTGTCCATCTGCATGGGTGTTGTGAAGTTTGCCACTTCTGTATTAAGAAGCATGAAGTTGGCTTTGGAGAAATTGTTTACAGTTGCTTTCCTAATGGGGGGGTGGGAGCGGGATGTGGATGTCTAGAGTGATTAGCCTGTGGTCAGATCTGACCAATGAGGAGATGACCTCTGGTGTGGAACACTGGTCGCCCATGTTGGTGATAACCAGGTCTAGGATATTGCTGCCCCTGGTGAGGGTGTGGATAAGTTGATCCAAGGCATTGGAATTGATGAATCATGACACTATAACACACATTGTAATACAAAACTGTACTATGTACAATATTTACAACAAATATCAGTATATTTGCCACCAACTTGTTGTATTGGTTGTGTCTGTTACAATGGAAAAGTTAGTGTACAGCCATTCAATCTACTATTTTAAAAGATGTAATTCTGACTGTTAGTAGTAAAGGATGTAAAGAAAGAGTCACTAATATTTATTTTGTCAGGGCAATTTAGCTGAATGTTCAATTCAGTGTAATATTTTTCTGTGGGAGGGATTTGCTGCCACGACTCTCCCATCATGGAGGGGGACAACCCCTGCAAACCTACAGTACTTCGGTAAACTCAAGATCATGACCAGTAAAGTGCCAGTTTCATTGGCTGTTCTTGACGAAAGTGGTATCACTGACTAGGTCACCAATCGGTTCACTAAATACTGTCTGCTGATATATATGCAAGCCTGTATAGATCTGAAACAGTGAATACTAATTCTAGATATTTATTTATTGTTGTTTTCTAGTACAGTATTGACCGCTCACAACTGGAAACTCGAATTCTGCAAGTGTCAGTATGGCATTCAGGAGCACTTACAAGAAAACTGTTTTTGGGAGAGGTCCTTATCCCTTTCGAGACTTGGTGCTTCGAAGAGAATTCCACACAGACATTCAAGTGGTACAAGCTGAAAGCAAAGGTACAGTGATTATGTTTCATGTGTGCCAGACATATCAGTTCATATGTTGAACAGTATGGCATTGTATTTATTCATTTATGCATTTTCTTTGAAGTAGTTGTAATGATTTAGTGAAGCTTTCTCAAACATGACCAGATTTACCAAGGTGACAGAAATAAAACAGGAGCAGCCTCAAGACGGATCACTGCGAACAGTAGTTGTCATGGTGGTTATAGATTAACAACTTACTTGAGAGATGACTGTAAAATCAAGTAATTATTTCAACAGAGCATCCAATTCAATCTGCAAGGAAGTTATAGTTAACAAGGACAAAAGCTGTGGTCTGATATGTGAAGATTGCCTTATTATCATCTCTTGCAAATGGATCAGTAACTCTGTGCTTGTCTTTATTTTTAGCACACGTATTTACTTACACATGCAAATTGAAGTGGAGTCCAGGACTTTTCACTGATAAATATATGCAGTACAATTCTTAGTGCTACATGCAGTTCAATTTATTTGTAACTGTAGACAATTGAGTTTTCCTCTACTGTCAGCTAAAAAGTGAAACAGTGTGTACCTCTGCTTTTTTATTTATTCTTTGTTATTGTGATTATCAAGACTACTGCTTGATAAAGATTGTTAAATACAACTATTCTAAATTCATTGAGTTTGCTGTGCTTTTTTGAGAGGAAGTTAGTTAATGGATTTTAGCTAAATGACATTGTTGACAAAAATTGAAACATTAGTCTTGTAATTTAAAAAGGCTAGAGGTCTTTACATACTCTTGATAAGGATGCATTCAAGGTTCCTTTTAAACTGTTGCTTTAGACAGAGTCTTCCTTCATACAGAAGAGCACATTTAGTTTTGGTAGGAGCATTTGTGTGAAATGAGTACAAAAAGAATCTTTTTCCTACTGGCATTTTTAAGTAACTGCATTTATGCTGAAACCTCAATATCTGCAATTCATACATTATTTATTCTCACTGAACTAAAGATCAATATACATTTTACAGAAAAGTAAAATACAAAAATGATTGTTAAGGAAAATTCTTTTTATTTTTCTTTTTAGATTGCCATTTAGCTTCAGCTACATACTGAAGCAGTGTCTCCTTGTTTTCAGCTACTGGCATACGTTGGTCCAGTTTTCAAGACGCTAAGATTGCTGTTTATTACAGGAAGCTGAGACAGTAATTTGTTAAATTAAGTTTATTTTTGTGTGATTGCTTATTGTCGAAAGCAGTTGTTTACTGCATCAATAAATATGCTGCTGGTCAAAGTCTGGACTTTTCATTTGTTTGGAATTATTGAGTTTGATAACCCATAGTGCAGCAGTAAAACTGATCATGTCTCACAAACCTTCAGCCTTTAAATGCTGTGTCTGTATTATCTTTATAAATATCAACAGAATGGTTTGGCTTCTCCCTCACTGAATTGCTGGCTTTTGCTGTGAGGGTTACTGCAGTGAGAGCAACTGGACAGAAATTGCCAAGAGGATGTCACCACATCATTAATTTACATCAAACCTTAATTGAAAACATATTTAAAGACATTGTTCCTGATTTCCCTTGTCATTTTAAAGGCTACATTCCACAGAAAACTTACATTTTCAAATGTTCTGTGAAGAACATCTTCGTTAGGGATATAGGTCTATCCAACTGTCCAACGTTGTTTTCCTTCATTCCAAATATCTGCATTGGTCTTGCACCCAGGTGGGTACTTATGCAGATGGCACAAGACCCAATATTAAACCAACAGTGGCATGTGGTCTTTTCTTCTTGCAACATGAGAAACATTTTAGCACTCATTTCTGTGCTGGGAAAAATTGCTGTGCAACTGTCACACACACACATATATATATATATATATATATATATATATATATATATATATATATACATACACCTGTGTATGCTTTTTTGATATTCAAAAAAATGGTGTTTCAACTGTTTTCTGATTAAATGGAGTGTGCTCTTCTCAAAGCAAACAGGCTTGCATGTGGTAGACAAATTGCTTCTAAACATTATGTTACTGAAATTTGACCCAATCCGGGACACAACTTAGAAGCTTGTGGTCTCTCTAAGATTTTTAATAAGACATTAAGCCTTAATCTCCCATTTAATAAGAAAGAGGCTAAAATCAACAGAAAGATGCTCAAGACGATGATGTATTTTAAACCTAAAAATCTTCCACAGCCATGCAGAAAGAAAGAAGGAATGAAGCCAGACAGGCATCCAGTGGAGAGGAACTAGAGTAACTTTAAAGATGTGTATCTATCCTTTACTTTAATGGATCCCAAAACAGAACCTCATAAACATCTCTGTCAGTGTTGAATCCTGCTACAATTTTAGTGCTAATGCAGGAATTAACATAAAAATGCAGAAATGAGCATAAAGAGAGAATGAATGTATACTTGTGAATACAACTAAATCTACACTCCCTAGACTTGGAGGGTCTCATGTTAAGACTTGTTAGACTATATCAGCATTATCTGAGTCCTGTTGTATGTGATGAATTGTTTGCCAAAATTACTTTAAAGTGATGCAAGAAGCAGCTTTGCCTCGGCAAGCCTGTATCAGTCTATCGGACAGACCAGCATTGGGCTTAAGGAAAGCTTGCTAGTACCAGTGAAGGTTATCCCAAATAAAAAAGCCTATTCTCCAGTGTTCTCACAAGAAGAAGAGGACTTTTATATGGCCCAAGTAAGTACACCTTCATAGATACCTCCATCATATGTACCCCCATTCAGCTGATAAGGATACGACTTAATCCTTCAGAGAAGTAGCATTCTCTAAAACATTGAATTGCACTCAGGATTATTTGGGTAGCCTACAAGATACCTTTCTTCACCAAATAAGAGGTGCATAGAGATGTTGAGGCTTTCCCACAGGCTATGTGCACTGTCTCACAATTCTTTAAAGCATTTTAGGGTGTATTGAACGTAAATATCCAACCTCTAAATGCCCATTCTCCCTTCCTCAAAATGAATAGGCATACTATACAGACCCCCACACACACACACACACACACACACACACACACACACTGAAAGACAAGACTTGGATGTCTTGACCATCTCCGTCTCTCTCTTTCCCCCCTTCCAAACATATAAGACATTCAAATTTTCTATTTTGATTTTTGACAGGGGATCAGAGTTGTTTGACAGGTATAAGGAAAATGTTTTATATAACTTCAGTCAGTTTGGATAAGTGTCATTTGGAGATTGAATTAAGTGTCCCTGCACAATTACATGCTAAACTCCAGTTTTGAGACTACTCTGTGTTAGCATCCTGGAAAAATTAAAACAGCTTTGAGTTTTGCTAGTAAGATGTGATCATGAAATAAGACTGCTGAAAATGTGGGATATAAATATGGAGTCACTAAAGCTATGTACATTTGGTCATGATAGGTTGTTTCTTTTGGTGTGCCATAAAGGTTAATAGTATTGAGTGCCCTTGGTGATTTCTTTTAAGTTTTCGAATGGTGTGAAATAACATGTGTTTTGTTTTTGTGGTATTAAGTATTAATTTGTGGCTAATAAGCCAGGAATTGAGAGACCTTTTTACAGTTGTGTTTTGATTTTTGAGTGGTGATGGCTGGGTCAGAAGCTTACCATGTCATCAGTATAGCTGTAGAGCACAAAGATCATAATGTAGTTTATTAATGAAAATAAAACTTTAAGGGATTACCACTGAAAGAGGTGTGGGCTAAGAGAAAGAAGAACCTAATTTAAATTTGAAGAATCTTTTTGACAAGACATCATAGAACCGGGTGATGGATGTGTTACTGACAATGTTCCGAAAAGAGATAAGGTGAAATTGATTGTCAAAGGCTTTTGTAAGGTCAGTAAATATTAATACTGCCAAGTTACTTTTCTTCATGTAGAGGAAACATGTAGACAGAAAAGGTTAAGGGTTTGGTGTGTAAAAGAATTATCCTGACTGTATAGCAGATGTGTTTAAATTATGCCCCTCCATGTAGTGCTGCATAACTTTAATTATAACCCTATACCCAATCAAAACTCTGCCTGTGAGCTTAAAAATAGTATAACCACAGCAGCGTTTCTAACTCTATCCTCTCTTACTTTATGCTAACTCAGATCCTAGTTACAGTCTTGTAATGGAATGTGCACATACGTTTTGTGATCAGTGATGTGCTGGAGCAGACATGATGTACTAAAGCGTTTATACTTTGTATTCTATGTCATGTGTGGCCTGACTCATCCTGTCTGTGTAAACAAGTGTGGCACTTTTTTTGTGGCAGTTTTTGCTAATTTGACTGAATGATGTTCAGTATATAGATCACTGTTGCAGTAGCCTAAGCTAAGGCCTTGGAGGCTAGTGCTGGACATCTCTTTTCTAAACCTTTTTATCAAGATTCTAAAGTTCAAAATGATAGCTCTTCAGTCCCTTGTAACTTTGACCCCTCTAACATTCATGGTAAAGCTCGATTTAAAGGATCTCTATCATCACATTCCTATTGTTGAGCACCCCATCATTTTTAAGTTTGGCTGTGTCTGCCTTATATTATCAGTTCTCTTTCTTTCCATTTGGACTTTCCACAGCACCAGTGGTATTCACAGAGTCTTGCTGCAGTCATTGCTTTGTGCATACTTTAAGGCATTCACATCTTTTCATATTAAGTCAATTGTCTTTTCTTTGTAGACTCTTTTTCCAGATGTCTTGAGTCTGTAGAAACTGTTCAGAATCTTTTACTCAGACTTCATTTTCAAATCAGCTTTCAAACAGTTTGTCATCTCTGCCCAAAGAATTGCACCCCCAGGATGTCTGTTAGATTCTGCCCTAGGAAGAGCCTTTCTTCCTCCAGACAAAGTAGAGAAGTTTCAACAGTTCTTGATGATTTTTCCAAGCAAAGCCATGCATCTCCTGGGGAAATCATCAGGCTTTTTGGTTACATGCCATCTGTTATTATCATGCTCGCCCCTGGCCAGACAAAATACAGTGATGTCTCTTGTCAGTCTGGATTCGGTATACGTCCTTTGTCCTTTCAGGAGGCAGTTCTGGAATTTGTAAAAAGGGGTGTTTTGTGTTGCTGGGCAGATCAGATCCTGCCAATTCAGGTCTCAGATCCTGCCAATTCTGGTCTCCCACTCTCCCTTCTGAACCCCCTTCACTTTGTCAATACAGATGTGTCTGATATGGCATGAGCAGCAGTTTCCAAATGTGTAAAAGTATATGGTCTTTGGGATCCTGTAGACAGAAGCACAGAAGTGTTAGAGAGATGTTGGCAGTGATCAGCCATCAAAGACTTGAATCATCTCTGATCCCCAGGGATTTTGCAAATTTACGCAGACAGCACCACAGTGATGTATGCAAATAAACAAACAATCTATACCATATCTTACCCATTTTGCAGACTACATATGACAGCCTGGGGACATAGCAACTCAACTAAATCTGACTCTGCATTCTTTATACATTTTGTCAGACCAAAATTTGATTGCAGACAAGCTCAGCAGGACTGGGACAGACCCTCTCATGAATGGACACGTTATCTTTGGGTTTTCCAAGAATTAATCAAATTGTGTGAAACATCTCAAGTGTATCTGTTCACCACATTTTGGAACAGACTGCTAAAGAAGTCAGTTCCAGCACTCCTTGCAAACAGGCCAGGAAGGCATGTGACTTTTCATCCCATGGATGGAAATATCCCTGTATACTTTTCCACCCTTTCCACTCATATCCTGTTTTTTTTCTGAAGAGCAAGAAGGATTCCCCAAATATTGTATGGTGGCTCCCTTTTAGCTCAGTCAACAGTGGCTGTACCTTCTTTTCAGCCTGTCCAAGGGCAGCTACAAAAAGCCTCCTTACAGACTGCTACTAGAAAATTGTATATATGCAAGTACAAAAATGTTCTGGTTGGTACCAGTTCAAGAACCAAGGCCCTCTTGAGGCCCAGTTGCCAGTTATTTTTTATTGTTTGTGGGGGTCGCTACCTTCTGGTCTGTCTTATTTCTCTATCAAGGTGCATCTGTCAGTCATTTCCACTTATCTTTGATCCTACTATTACTAACCATGTTCAAATTAAACAGTTTTTGAAAAGGGTGTTGCATATCGTATACCTAGAACCTCAATTTTATACTTGAAAAGCACACTCTTTCTGCAGTTGAACCAACTCATCAGGCTGAATTGAGGTATTAAACATGGAAGACTATTTTACTCATTGCTCTGTCATCTGTTAGGAGAATATCTGAGTTACAAGCACTAATGATGGGTCAACATTGCCTCATTTTTCTTAAGTTTAGTTTTTTTTTTTTTTTAAAACTAATCCTTCTTTTACACCTGAAGTGAAGTAGCCTGCTCTCCTGAGTTTGTTTCCTAGCATCGTTCTTTCAGGGCTATTGCTTTGAAGGTTTTTTTTTTTTTTTTTTTTTTTTGTACTCTGCCTTTTTATGGAGCACCTCCTGAGTTCTGATAGTTAGAAAATGTGGAATGTGCCATTTAGCTTTGTAATCTGGGTGGCCATAGGGTGTAGGACCCCATATAACTTAGGCTACTGTATGAATGATCCATTAGGACATCTTCTATTAGGGTAAGTTTATACAGCTGTACTTTCATATTCAGGTGCACTCTTTTACCAGTTTGAGTTCCCCTTTCCTCCACTATTAACACCTCTGGTAGTATTCTTTCATGGAAATGTTTGTGAGTGGCTGAATTATTGCCATAATTTTTAATTTAATTAATTTGAGCATGTGAACTGTTCCAGGGGTGTAGCCAGAATTTTCAAATTTGTGCTCGCAACTCCAAATTGCTGCTCTCCCTAAGTCACCCGCTCATAGTCAAGATGTTGCTATCCCACCCCCACACCCCTTACATACATGTCCAAGTCATACCCCCATCACAATGATGCTCTCTTCCACTCCACCCTCAGCAAATGCTTGCCAGGAAGCTAATCTTTTGCATGAAGCACTAAAACAAAAGCATACATTTTAGTCCAAACATGCATTTAACCCAGGTGGGAAAGCACAAAGTATCTCCCCATTTAAATTATATGGAAAAGTTTACCCCAACTTTGCTGAATCCGGATGGCTACTCATGAGTGTCTTTTAATAAAGTGTGACACAGCCCCCAAATATAAGCTGTGGGGCATTATCTGTACTTATCAGAAATGCCATCACTTCACATGAAATTATCCATGACCCTAATCTGGAACTCCTGGATTTGGAGTTTCTAATTTGGAACTTTTTAATCACCATTAAAAAACAGCTATTGATGTGTTGCTAGCCACAGATCCCCACCAATGTCCCCCTACAATCAAGAAAAGTACATTAACACCACTGAGGGGTTAAATATCAAATCAGACACCTTCTTGCTAGAGGGTTCAATCATCCAAACATTGAGTAGCACACCTACACATCTAAAATTGACATCCTTGGCATTCCTTAGACTTTTTAACATTAGTGCAAATTGTAAAAACTACACATGAAAGTTTTGTATATCCTTGACTTGGTCATTACCAGATTAGCTCCCACCATACCCCTCTTTGCATCTTCTCATCCCTAGCAAAATCTGTCTATAAGTCATCATCTCTGTCAGTTGTAGTGGTACCACCCCATCACCAAACTACCTTTAGAAACTTATCCAGGACAAACCTAATTCAGCTTGTACAAGAACTAGACAAGAATTCCCAATAATCCCTCAAAATGGTCACAACTGCTGCCACATTCACTTCCAATTTTTAGCAATACTCCAACAGCTGTGCAGAACATTTAGTACCCATCCACCCTAAATATAACTGTAAATTCAGGAAGAAACCTCTTTGGTGGAACTCCTTTATAAATAAACTTTACAACAAAATAAGGAACATAATGACAAGGTATAAAAAATAAACAAAAAAAAAGCTCCTCTACCTCAAGATTGCAGTGAAACATGCCATAGAGGAACTTAAGAGCACAACTAGAAAATGAAAAGCAGAATTTGAGCTTAAGGTTGCTGTATATACCAAAGAAAATTGCAAAACTTTCTTCATTTGTGACAAAAATTAAGGAATAATATCCAACAATGTACTGAACTCATGTATAACATTACACATTCTGATTCCAAGGATATAGCCAGTGTATTAGGAGACACATTTAATAATAACTTCTCCCACCACTTCACAAAGTTGCCCCCAAAATCCATGAAGAAAATTACAAAACAACATAAATATCTTCACATCTGAACACACACGTTTTGTTTTTAAAATGTTTGTTAATATATTAAAATATTGACAGATACTCAAGTGCACGTATGTTATCATTATAACTATATGGTTAAAAAGACAACATAGGCAGACAAAAAAATCAAACATCAAAAAGCACAACACAGACTTGCTAGTTTATAGGGTAAATTATAACTTCTTCATTGGCATTACAGCTAATTACGTGAGGAATCAGGAAATATGTTAAATGCAGCTTAAGCACATAAAACCACTCCCAGCAATTGTCACTCAGGCTATAAATCCCTTACTAATAGAGGTTGGCAAACAGTAGCACAGTGTTGGCCTTCCCACAGATTGCCCTCTATGCTCGAACTGCAAGACTTTACTTATTCCACTGCAGAATCAAAAGGGAATGTTTTAAAACATCTTGAAGAACAACAGCCAAAAACAAAAAAAGAGCATGAGAGATTATGAGAAGCAAAGTAAATATGTCTGCAGTAAATGGAAATTCTGAACAAGAAAGAAGCTATTGTAAGCCCTTTAACTCATTCACTCCGGAGCATCTCAGAAAATGCTGCCTGCTTACTTCCACCATAGGAACAACAGTGCAGCCTGAGCTCATTTTCAGAAAATTCATTTCTAATACCATACAGAAAACAAATGTTCATAGCCTTTAACTATACGAGCTAGACTAGAAATGTAAATGCAAAAGTTGCTCAGCAGACACTGACCTTTCCAACAGTATAAATGTTGATAGTGCACATCAAAGTCATTATTAAATATTTGGCAAGGAATGTTGATATTGTGCATATTTTTTACCTTTTTGGAAAAGCAAAGCACAATATCTTGGTCAGTGTACCATGTAGACCCATACAATTTGTATTTCATTTGTTAGTATGAATGTCAGCTTTAAAATTATACCTTAACCATTACTGTGTGATGCTCCTTTATGGAGATATTCACAGAAATATGATTACTATAATATTTCTCATAATTGATAAACAAAGCATAATATCTCATCACCTGTAACCAGGGTTGCCAGATTTCTGACTGGCCGGATAGGGACAAAAAAAAAAAAAAAAGGTCTTTAAACACGGAGCTACTGAGCTACTTCTGTTTAATATGGAACATCAGGCAGTTCTGCATTCAACACAAGTAGCTTTGTGTGTACCAGTTTTTGATTGGCCCGTATGCCGGTATATGAGCTAATCACAAAACTTGCAAAATGGAGCTGTGTTTAATGCGGAACTGCTGATGTTCTGCATTAAACACAAGCAGCTCTTGTTTAGCAATTTTTGATTGCCCGTATGCCGGTACATGAGCCAATCAAAAAACTTGCAAAATGGAGCTGTGTTTAATGCGGAACTGCTGATGTTCTGCATTAAACACAAGCAGCTCTTGTTTAGCAATTTTTGATTGGCCCGTATGCCGGTACATGAGCCAATCAAAAAACTTGCAAAATGGAGCTGTGTTTAATGCGGAACTGCTGATGTTCTGCATTAAACACAAGCAGCTCTTGTTTAGCAATTTTTGATTGGCCTGTATGCCAACAGTTCTTTTACAATGTTATAAGCAGTAACACTGTCTACAAAATGTGGTATTACTTGGCACACTGACATGCTCCCTTGCAAAGTTACTTACCAAAATATGAAAAAAAAATCATCATTTCCATAACCTAAGTCCGAAACAAACTTTGATATCTGCACATGTGCGCAACATACAGGCACAATTCTTTTACCATGTTGGAACCAGCAGTACTGTCTTCAAAATGAGGTATTACTTGGCACATTCAGATGCTCCCTTGCAAAGTTATTTAGCAAAATATGAAAAAAAAATAATAATTTCCATAACCTAAGTCCGAAACAAACTTTGATAGCTGTACATGTGTACAACATACAGGCACAATTCTTTTACCATGTTGGAACTATCAATACTGTCTTCAAAATGAGATATTACTTAGCACATTCAGATGCTCCCTTGCAAGGTTATTTACCAGAATATGAAAAAAAATCTTAATTTCCATAATCTAAGTCCGAAACAAACGTTGATATCTGCACATGTGTGCAACATACAGGCACAATTGTTTTACCATGTTGGAACCAGCAATACTTTCTTCAAAATGAGGTATTACTTGGCATATTCAGATGCTCCCTTGCAAAGTTATTTACCAAAATATAAAAAAAAAATCATAATTTCCATAACCTAAGTCCGAAACAAACTTTGATATCTGCACATGTGTACAACATACAGGCACAATTCTTTTACCATGTTGGAACCAGCAATATGGTCTTCAAAATCAGGTATTACCTGGCACATTCAGATGCTCCTTTGCAAAGTTATTTACCAAAATATGAAAAAAAAATCATAATTTCCATAACCTAAGTCTGAAACAAACTGATATCTGCATGTGTCCAACATGCAGGCACAATTCTTTTACCATGTTGGAACTATCAGTACTGTCTTCAAATTGAGCTATTACCTGGCACAGTAACATGCTCCCTTGCAAAGTTATTTACTAAAATATGAAAAAATCATAATTTCCTTAACCTGAGTCCTAACAAAACTGATACCTGTTTTACCATGTAGACACATATGATTGTAAATATACACAGTCTTGGTGTAGCCAACATACTGTTGAATGGGTACATGTAAAGAGAAAAAGCAAGATAAGGACCGCCACTCCACTAATGAACCCAGGACAGGCATGGGACTTCAGTGGCAGGCAAGGCCATCTCATCTGTCCGATAGCTGTGCTGGCTACTCGCTCAGACAGCTGATAACACTGCAGTCTCATGACCTCCTTCAGTGTCAGCAGTCTGCCTTACTTATGCCTTTTCTCTTTACATGTGTCCATTCAGCAATAGACCTAAAGATAAAGTTCTGTATTAGTAAGCCCTTCCCGTCATCTAAACTCTACACATGCCTGATAACAGCAAACTAAAAAAAGAAGTATTGCAGGATGGTCACTGACATATTAGATTGTACGTGGTAGCACTCTTCTGAAACAGTTGTTCTTTCTCAAAATCCTCACCAGCTCCTTACCACAGTTATTTGCCAAACTCAGAAAAATATATTTTACACAACATATTTCATAATAGAATTTTACTTACTATACTGGTCCTACTTGGTCATGGGTGTTTTCCATTCTTCTCACAAGCTGCATTTTACCAATCCTGCATAGCTCTCTTCACATCATTGTGGAGGTTGGTCAAGAACAATGCAATGCCCTCCTCAGTTAGGTGAACGCCATCTCTTCTGAACAGGTGAACATCTTCCGCGGTGATGCTGTCATGGCAGATTGTAGATCCACCGACCTTGTGCATCAAGCCATGCATGAGCCCATTCTGTAAACGTCTGGCCTTGTGAGCTGCCCGTTGACTGTTTGCTGTTTTCCATATCTGTCGTGAAATTATATCAGACCACACAAAATGACAACATGGCCACCAAGACTTCAGGTGTTTAAAAATTGCTGTGATTTGAAACCGTAGCCTTCTGAGTGGTTGACTGATGACATCATTCCCTCCAATGTGCAGCACAAGAATGTCGGGCTCAGGGTAGATGGAACACTTCTCTTCCAACAACTGCAGTAGTCCACTCCAATGCATACCTCTTCTTGCAATCCAGTATACCTTCAAACTGGATGCGAGGAAGCTCAAGTTGTTCCAGTTTTCAGTTTTGGAGGCATGGCCGGCAGACCAGTGAATGTAGGAATGTCCACATACCCACACTCTCACTCATTCTCCTGTTCGTGAAGCCATGTCGGTCGGTGTCAGAATGGACAAATCTGCAGAGGAAAGAAAGTTCACACAGATTACTACTGATATTTGACAGATGTGTGTGTGTATATATATATATATATATATATATATATATATATATATGTATATCATATGCATTACCTGGTTAGCCCATCCAAATTTTCCATCCTATCCACACGGGCAGTATTCCTTGCATTAGGTACATAAGTGGTGATGACATTTCAGAGGTACATACCTACTACCCGTGAAAACACCAAATTACGCACAATGACTGACAAGGGGGCACAGAAAGGGCATGTAAAGAGATAAATCAGGGTAAGGACTGACACTCCACTAATATGCCAAGGACAGGCATGGGGCTCCAGACGTTGGTTATCTGTAGTGTCCCATAGCTGTGCTGGCTGCCTACTCAGACTGCTGATACCATCAGTGTCTTATGACCTCCTTCAGTGTCAGCAGTCGGCCTTACCTCTGCCTTTTCTCTTTACATATGCCCATTCAGCAATGGACCTAAGGGATGAGGGACTGAAGTAACCCACTAATTGCTGCTCTGACCTTCATACATTTACTACACTCACCTACATACATTGACTACACATGAAGGGAGGGAGACTGAGTGGAGAGCTTACACCAAGACAACATGTGAAAAGACCAAGACTGACCCATGCATGTGTCCTTTCCTGGAGGGAAACATTGCATCACAGTGGCAATCCCAAGGCCATGCTTACCTAGGACAGCTGCACTATTTCCAAGTTCCCAAATACGATCCAGGTGGATCACAAGATCCATGGTGGCTTGGTATGTCCCCCACGATGCATCCACTAACATAAGAGCAGTTGGCAAAAAAAAAGACGGAAGAGGGACCTTCCTGGCCTTGGTGCTGAAGAGCTTGGTCGATAGCTGACAAGAGGGCACAGGAAGGGCACATGTACACGGAAAAAGGGTGAGGCCCTTTGACATATGACAGAATGACATAAATGAAAGTGGTGTGGAGGGGTGTACTGCAATGACTCCAAGTGGAGAAAAAGCCAAACATGAGTTGTGCATTCATCAATGTGATAACTTCTAGTTATGTGAATAACAGTGACAACTGCTGACAGTTTTGCCTGAAAAGTGCTAATGACTCAGTGCTATATTGTAACTGCACTGTGCTAATGACTTGCAAAGTTATGCATGCTCAGACACAGGTGATAATTGCCTGCTGAGTAGGCATTCATTATATTACCTTCTGCAGCTGTTATGTTACACAGAGTCATTATAATCTGTTAGGAGAAGGCCATAGTCATTCAATTACTCAGTAAAAATAGTACAACAGTTATTACTGAGCCCATCTTCCAGCCTATATGTTAGCAAGATACCAAGCAATGAGGAATGAGTCATATTAAAATTGTTTGTGTGCATCACAAAATGCTATGGTCAAGTACTCTGATGTGCATTTCACTTCCCAAGCAATTGGTTAGACTCAGTATGTCAGTGGACACTTCCCAAGGGAGACATGAAGAGGTACTCATACTAAGAGAATTAGGCCATGGGCACCACAGAAAGTACAGTTGTGTTAGATGTTATCATAACAGTAGATGTCCGACCCTTCAGTATTGTAGTATTCATAACCTAAGGGATATCCTCCCAAAGATAGCCCAATATCCATCCAGTGTACTAAAGCCATCAGTACTTAACAGGAATTGTACATTACACATACGCTCCCTTCACAAGCAAATAACTTTTATCTCACTCCGGCAACTACTGAGTATAATCAGAAATGCAATAAGCCAAGCCAAAAATGTCAAACTTATCTGGCTGATCCGTCTACAAATTAATCCAAAAAGTAGCAATTCATGTTCTCACCTAACCATCTCTCTGGTGACAATAACACAGAAATACAAAAGGCAGAAATATTGTCCAAAATATCTGGTTGAGTAATGCCAATATTCAGATGCAAAAAAAAAAAAAACGTTATGCTCTGTTTCAGCATAGCATCGGTTTGAGCACTGGCACTCCAAATCATATGGAACACTCGTATGACTCATGAAACCCATGTATTATTGGAAACACTGACCATGCAATGCAACAGCTAAACAAAAAAAAAATAAAAAATGGCCACCCTTGGTGGAATCACATCATCAATAGGCTGTGTAACACAAGGAAGAAAGTCATGGGCAAAAGTAAGAGGTGCAGCACCCAGCAAGGTAAAAGCAGAATAAAACTAAACAAACACATCTGAAGACAAATAAAATCTACTAAAGCCAAATCTGGCATTAGTTGAATAAGATAACGCTGCATCTATGTCACTTCCAAATTACATGAACTAGGACCTAGTGACTACATCAGATGCCATCTTTGTAGAACTAGATAATTATTTCATCACCCACCTCTTGTGCAAACTCTCTTGGATTACTCTGACTCTGATTTTCTTAGCAACCAGCCCAAAAACAACATCACTGACACTGTAAAGCAAAATAATAAAAAAGAGCAATAATCTAATTATAAATCAGACAAGCTATCTTTCAGCTAATGACGTAATCTGGTTTAACTTCTCAGTATACAAACAGGTTAATACACAACAAAAAAATGTAATTCGCAGCCCTTCTTCATTACAAGGCAAACTAATCAAAAATTAAATAAGCATTTGCTGTTCATGTTCTTCTCAGATAATTCAACAGCTATAAGTAGATCAGTGTAAACACTAAGAAAATAATACAACTATGATAATGATGAACACAAAGAGAAATCTGATAATTCTTACAAGCACTACAGGTCAAATAGGTGTAATCCTACTTGTTGCTGTACTGACTTTAGATGCAATAAAATCTATACAGTTCTGATTCAAGACTTTGTACCCATTGAAATAGTCATGCCAACCTATGTATTTGTAAAATTATCCACTTCAACCCACCCTCAGAACAGCTCAGTAGGTTTAAGACAAACTAACTTTAATGACAGTGGATTACATTGCACAGAATTATTTAAAAGAAGAGAATATAGCTATAAACAAATCTTCATGATAAAAAGTAGTCTAATTCCAAATAGTGTTAGAAAAGAATTATAAATCTAAATGATTTAGAAGAGAAAAAGCAAGGTAAGGACTGCCACTCCACTAATGAACCCAGAACAGGCATGGGACTTCGGTGGCAGGCAAGGCCATCTTATCTGTCCGATAGCTATGCTGGCTACCCACTCAGACAGCTGATACCACCACAGTCTCGCAACCTCCTTCAGTGTCAGCAGTCTGCCTTACCTATGCCTTTTCTCTTTACAAGTGTCCATTCGGCAATGGACCTAAGGGATCAAGTTCTGTTTTGCTAAGCCCTTCCTGTCATCTAAACTCTACACATGCCTCATAAAAGAAGAAGAACAACAGAAGTACTGCAGGATGGTTACTGACTTACTCAGTACAAATAGCATGTACAAATAGTATGACACTTTTTACTGAGCCTTTCCTCCCACTTATGTAACAGACTCATCCATCAGTAAGGAGAAGACCTGCGTAATTCAGTAAAATAGTGTAACACACAGATATTGAGTCCTTCCTCCAACCTGAATCCCACAATAATCATCATGGACGTAATAAATGAGGACATAGGTAACCTGCAAACACTGGACACATCACAGTTCAGCTTTGAGGGTTACCGCATACATTAACATCTTACTTCATATATTTTCTAAATCAGTAGCAATTTATTAGCAGTATAATTTTACACTTCTTTGTGTATATTTTTAAAATGAATTTGGTGGGTTCCTGAATCGTATCCATTCACAGCAACTTGCCTGCCTGAAGTTAACAGCAATAATGTCAGTGGAGTTTTCTTCCTTATGAATAGCATTAATGCGTACTCCGAGTCTAGCAGTAACATTTCCCAGAATAGAGGTAGACAGAAATCTTAAATCATCAGAAACTATGTCCTCTTTCGGTCTTCTCTTTACGATGACCCTTGCACCTCACATTTACCATGAACAGTATCACCCAGATCTCTGCAAGATAAAACCTTAAGAAGGTGCTCTCAGGAGAGACTGCTACTATATCAACAGGTGTATTTATGAGATGCATTTAGCCCTTGGACACCTCTCCCTCCCCTCTGCAATTATTACCACATTTTCTTACTCTGTCAGTAGCTCCAGTGAATCGTTCTAATGAAATTAATTAGACCATTGCCTCAAACAGTACATACCTGCACCCAAATTTCTCCTTTTGTTGCCAACTATCTTAATTGTACACTTTTTCTCCTATTTGCAACAGTAATCAACTGTGTCCCTTTAGGAAATTCACTTCCTTTTCATATTTCGTCAGTCACCAATGCTTTGCAATACCAAACTACTGAAAATTTCAGCTCTGACCCAACAAAAGCATTATACCTACCTGGAAAAATTGCTAAACACTGCTCATTTATTAAAACCTTACAATTCTTATTTTTTTACATAATGGTTGCTGAATATTTAAAAGCTGTAGCACGTTACCGTGTTTAATGCATATGGTTGCAAGTTATACCTATTGCATATTCTATTCATGGTATTTATTTTGCTATAATAAGTATAATAATGTCTAAACACCATGATATTGTACATGTTCACACACTCTAGCACATTTTACCACAGCAAACTATGCTACAAACACCGATCATAGGTGAACACCTGAAATTTGCTGACCATGTACCTCTCCAGTACTCAACAATTAGATTGTCTTTAATAGTTGAGCAATGTTATGCAAATTTGGCAAAGTTCCTGCAAACTAGCCTTATACAGCTTACACAGGCAAATAAACTGGCCAGAACAACCTCATGCATTCACAACCTAACAAGTACTTACAACTCACAGACTAAACCATCAGAAAAATGCTGAAATTTAGCATATATCATTCATCCCTACTCCCCAAATAGGACCTACAGAGAAATCACAACCTGCCATATTCAAATAAAACAAAAACAAAGCTAGTTAGTCAATGTCCTCAAACAGTTTCTCTAAAAAATGGAACGGTACCTCAAACCCTGTAAGACAAGTTAATAAGCTAATACCTTGGAAATCAAAATTTAAAAATTGAAAAAAAAAACTGACACACACATCACTGTGTACATGCATATACCCAGATAAAACAAACGTGGTGACAGCATCATTTTATGAACAGTACCATCAGCATTACTGGCTTGAAAATAACTCAATTTAGCATTGTTTCATTTTTGCAGTACACATCTCCACAGCATGTTAACCCCAGACCAAATTACAGCCAGTACATTTGTTCTATGTTTCAATCAATTTGATCAGAAGGCCAAGACTATATTGATTCCTGTATTCTGTGAGAAAACATGGGCAGATTCATAGCGTAGCTCATGCAGAATGACACATGGGAAATATTTATGTTTGGTATCGAACAATGTGGTCTTGTAGAGTACTGCATTCACCAT
Source organism: Protopterus annectens (assembly GCF_019279795.1). Taxonomy (NCBI): domain Eukaryota; kingdom Metazoa; phylum Chordata; order Ceratodontiformes; family Protopteridae; genus Protopterus; species Protopterus annectens. The sequence continues at coordinate 660,989,513 of NC_056725.1, forward strand.
GCTTTTACATTAAACAATTGCCGGTCAGAAAAGCTAAACCACACAGGTACGAACTCCAGGATCGCACAAAGTCAGAGAAGAGGGACAACACTAATCTGCAACGCTAATGAGGAGAAAAACTCTAATCTCACCTGTTGTCTATTCCCTGATTTGAAGACACCAGTGATTTCACAAGCGACAAACAATAAAGCAAACTTTTCCTCATGCAGTTTTACATAACCTACTCTCTGCTCACACACACACCTAACAACTGCGTGCCCTTTGCTTGCTGCCTCACTATTTACAACTGCTCGAACTTTTACTTACAGATGCTCTTGTCTTGTGACTGCCCCTCAGCAAACCAAACTTCTTGACAGACAGCATAAGGGTCAAAGCATACATTAATTTTAAAGTGGCATGCTACAAAACCAGAACAAGTATAACATTCAGTACAGGCAAAATTCAAGGAGTACAACCTGTGATTGATTACACTAGGCATTTTTTTCAACACTGAATGCATTGTGGAGGGTGGCGCAATAATTAGTGGTTCATTTTCTTTTTTGGACACATCTCAACCACTTAGCAAGAAAGCTGGTTCATAGCAACTTTTCAACCTGCGCAATTTGGCTGCTGATTGAAATAAGCTATCTTACCGTAATGAGGACTTGTCCGTCGAAGTCAGGGTTTTGCCAAGAACACACTGGGATCTCCGTTGCAGCTTTTCATTGGTACCCAAATGGCACAATAAAGAGGGATACAGTAGATAATTCCACAGAATCCAGAAAAAGAAAGGAAATATCTACTGTAGGACACTATTTATTTGGACAGAACAGAGTGGGGGGGGGAGTGTTATGCAAGAGGTGACTCTCGGCTGCAAAAGTTGCTGGATGAATAGCATACTAAATCGGCTTGCTGTTGACACGCAATTACAGGCTGTGTTGCAAGACGATTTTCTAATGAAAGTCAAATATGAAGACCATAAAACTCCATGCTGAAACTTAAATTGACAAGGCAGCTGACAAAGTTCAATTACTTTTTCAACTTAATTTTCAACAGTGGAGCTGTAATATGCCTGCAAAGTTACTTACGCTGAGTGAAGGCACTTGGATGTAACAGCATGTAATTACTACCGTCTCACAGCGTGCTCGGTGTTAAGCACAGAAGTGCCATGAAATGGTAGTTGGGGTTAATGAGTTAAATCCAACATATAGACTGTGGCACAGACAGATACACACACACAGGATTCAGCCAGCAGAAGCAGCAGCATACCTCTCATCTTCTTAGCTAAAAAATTCTGCACAAAGTCAAAAACAGTTGAGGAACTCAAACTCAGGGACATGTTTTTAAATATCACTGTACTTCACTCAGGGGGGTGTGGAGAGCATAGCCCCCCACCTAGTTTGGGTTTATATTGTCTTCTGGAAAGAGTTAGTCACTGGTGTTGGTAAGTGTGCATGTCTATGGTTTAAAATGTATTGTTTTGAAGCTTTCGGTGACACACAAAACCAAACTAGGTGGGAGGATACATCCCCCTAATTATATATACTAACTGTAGGATTTCACTACAGTGGGGAAAAGGGCATATACCTTTTACTTGCCTTACAGTACTCTACACATTGCTAGTACTTCACTTCAGTGAAATGAGATTCGGTGAAATGAGTTTTCAGTAATTTGAGCTTTCAGCGATTTGGTGAGGGTGAACTGAAATTTAGTGAAATGAGCTTCCAATGAAACAAAGTAGACCCATATATATCCGCGGTGGTGGTGCTGCGGTAGTGCTGTCGCCTCAGAGTAAGACACTGCCCGGATCGACTCTCATCTAGAGTGTCTTCTGCGTGGTGACATGCGTGAATGGGCGTACCTTCATTGAAGGGTATGCGTTAGGGCTGGCAACTCAGCACATAAAAATCAACTGCCAATCATTAGCGGACTGGAGTTCCGCTGTGGCGACCCCTAACCGGGAAAAGCCAAAAGACACACACAATATATATATATATATATATATATATATATATATATATAAAATGAGGCAGGACAACAATATGAAGGTAAAATCAGGTACTTTTCAAAAATATGAATAGCAGAGCTGGAGAAGAAATGGAACATCAGTTATCCAAAATAATGATGACAAATCTGACCAGCAATGGTGAATTCACCAACAGACAACTACAGAGAATACAATTCAGATTTTTTTTTTTTAAGATTCTGGTATAGAAAACATACTTACCATCTGTCATGCTTTTGTACTCTTCTGAAGTTTAGCAAGCACCAGCCCCTTCACTACTCCAAAGTCTCCACCATGTACAGTAGCTAGACTGCATAAAGGATTAAGAGAAAACACCAAAAGAAAACCAGGAAGTTGCTTTCATGTTCTATGGTTTTCCCACCTTGGGACACTTACACGTTTTAATCAAGCAATTAACACCTTCCATACCAAACCAGAATGAAACAATAATAAAATGAAAACATCTGATGAGTTGTAAATTAGAGTGCAGTCTCAAATCTTGGCGTTTTTGTCCACCATGCAACTGTTTTTTTTTTTTTTTTTTAAATAAAGCTTGGGTTATTTCTTCTGGGTCCTAGTGCTTGCCATGTTGCTCCTTCCCATTCACATTATTTGTACTGTAATGCATACAGTGCGTATGCCTCCAGACGTCTTTGAATTGTTCTGTCTTGAACCATTCTCTAGCTCAATCTGAAACACAAACTAAGGGTAAATACAAATATATGTCTACTTGGGAAATCTAAAATAAGTCAAAGGACTTCTAAGTTTCCCCGTGCAATGCAGGCAAACTAAAACAGTGTTACTGGTTCAAAGCTAGCACAATTTTCTTTGGTACTAGAAAATCTGAAGGTTGTGAGATCTATTCCCCCCTAGCTGTTTGTATTAATTTTCATATACAGACAGTGTACTGCAGCACAGCATTTGAGTGGGTGGTGGGTGCTTCACTCCTGGGTGTGCCATTCTTAGGATGAGATATTAAACTGAGCTCTGGTTTGGAGGTAGCCCAGGTGGATGTAAAAGATTTTGTGGCACTTATCAAAATGAATAAGGGTTCATAAAATCTTTATTTGCCAAACATAGAAAAAATGGTATTGCAAATATAGAATAAAGTATATACAAATGATAATAGGATGGAAAGTAAACAACCATATAAAAAGCAAAAATGCAGAAGGCAGTATTTAGAGTAGCGGTTGCTTTATTTACATAGTTCACATTATTTGTATTATTTACATTATATACAAGTATTCACATTTTCATACTGTTTACAAGCTTACATATAATAAACTTTATTTACATTCTTTACAACCCCATCTTCACATTCTTCTTTCTTCATTTAACATAATATACTTTTGGAATATCAAATGAATATCACAAAAATATAATCTTAATATAATTTTCCTATTAATAGTCATCCACCCAGTTCATTTCTGGATAACCACCCCTTTATTTCCTTTAACACATCTTCATCCTCTATATTTTTATATAATAAGCTTCCACCCCCAAGAGACCATTGTTCTAGGGCACCTCAATATAGATTGGAACATCTGCACTGCAGAGACCCCAACCACCTATGTAAACCTACATGGTTTTACACAAACTTTAACCTCCCCTCCTAGGATCAGCAAGCCTAGCAATAAAGAAAGTATCCTAGACTGGGTACTAATTAATAACCCCCACCACATGTACAAATCAGGTACTCTCCCTGAAGACCTAAGTGATCATTTCTTAACTTATACTATTAGGCATAAAGTTGAATGTCCACATCTACCCACCTATAAAACAATAAGAAATAACAAAAACTTCAACCTTAATAAATTCTTAGAAGAACTTAAGTTATGCAATTGGTCAATTCTAAAACAACTACCACTAGATGAGGCAGTACACACTTTAATAACACATTCCTAGGCATCATTGACAACTATGCACCCGCACGCTCTATTAGAATTAAAACAAAAGTTGCCCCCTGGCTCACTAAAGAAACCAAACTAAAGATTATCCAAAGAAATAATGCCTGGAACACCTGGCACTCCTCTAAAGCCGCACAAGATCAACTCAAATTTCGACAGTATAGGAATGATACAAAAAAATCCATTTTACTAGACAAAAAAAAACTATTTCTGCCATCTACAGTAGAAACACCACAACAAGCCAAACATATTCTGGGCAGGTATTAACAAACTCCTCCATCCAGGACAATCTACAGCTCCAACCCCCTCAGCCCCAATCCAAATATCACCAGAGTCCATTGCCAACACTTTCAACAGCTTCTTTACAGAAAGCATCCAGGCCCCTGCTAGCAAACTTAAACCCACTTGTTCTAACGCTGAAACCCCTAAACCCAGTGACATTCTCTCCTTTAGCTTCCAAAAAGTTCCAACTTCACTCATTAGAGCCCTAATTAAAAAACTCAAACCAACCACCCTTTCAGCTGACCTCCGCCCTGCAGACTACCTGCAAAAAGCTGCTGATGTTATACCATACCCTGCCTCTATTTTGATAAACAGAACCATAACTAAACCTTCTATCTCCTCTATCTGGAAATGATCACATGTCATACCACTCTACAAAGGAGGCAGCTCCATTGAGCTGTCAAACTATAGACCAATAGCTATCCTTTCCCGTCTGGCTAAAATTATGTAAAAGTGTATCCATAAACAATGCTTACACTACCTTATTCAACATAATCTTCTGGCCAACTCCCAGCATGGATTTAGACCACAGCACAGTACCACCTCAGCCCTCCTCTCCTTTTCTAATGTCATAAATTCCAACTGTAACAACAACAGCAAACTATCTTTAGCCCTGTTTCTTGATCTTTCAAAGGCCTTCAACATGGTTAACTACCAGCTAGCTAGTCTTACTTAGCCTAAATAAAATATCCATAAACAACCATGCCAATCAATGGTTTTAATCTTAACTTAATGGAAGACAGCAAGCTGTCCTTTGGCAGGACAAACTCTCCACCCTTCTCTCCATTACTCTTGGTGTCCCTCAAGGCTCCATATTAGGTCCCCTTATTTTCTCCCACTTTATCAATGACATCCACACTGTAATCCCAGATGCAACCTGTATACAATATGCCAATGACTCCACCCTGATTTGTTCAGCCTTTACCTCTACAGATCTCCTTAGTTTAACCCAGAAAACCTTTAATACAGTGGAAAACTGGATCTCTAATCAACAGCTGATATTAAACCCAAATAAAACAAAGCTATTGCTCTTCTCCCCTACTCGTAAATCCTCTCAACCTTCGTTTACTATAACATCTAACAATGGGACCATAATCTGACCAGATATGTATACCAAACTCCTGGGTGTTATAATAGAAAATAGCCTCAAATATGATATGCATGTAAACCAAACTATTAAAGCCGTTAATAAAAAACTTGGCTCCCTATACAAAAACAAACCTTTTCTCACCCCCTCTAGATAGGACTGCCATTGCTCATACCCATCTGCTTTCAGCTCTACTCTACTCTATGCCTTGCCTATACTCACTAACTTGAACAAAACTGATCTCAGCAAACTCTCTAGCTGCTACAATCAAATTGCCTGGTATGACGCAATATAATAAAATTACTGTAGCATTCAAGGTTATTAACCATCCAGAAAAAAACTCCCTCCCTTAAAAACATTATCCATCCCTACAAAAATGTTAGGCCACTTCATTCCACTACAAAACTTTTGGTTCAATCTGTTAACGCTAACAACCTATCTGGAGAATCTTTACAAATTCAGTAGGCAAAACCTGGAATTTGCTCCCATCTGACATTACTCTGAACCCCTCCCTTAATGAGTTCAAAAAAAATCTAACCCAGTATTTTCAAACTCACTGGTTATGTCCTTGCTCTAACCCTGACTAAAGCCTTATCTATGTCCATATCCCTGCAATTTTTTTATTCACAGTGACTTACCTTTTACACTAAAAGGTTTGAAAAGAGAAACTATAGCATCTTTGCAGATACTCTGTATATAGCTGCACCTATAGGTTTGATAAGAGAAACTGTAACATATTTGTATATATTTCTGAATATAAACTGTATTCTTCATAGACTGGAAATGTGAGAGTGTAACTTGTATATTAATATAATATGTTTGTGCATATACTGTAACTTGCTTGTCTTTATCTGTTTGTAAGTTTGGAACTTTTCTCCCCGGTTTTCCAGAAAATGGACATGTATCCAGTCGGACTGTCCCAGTCAACAAATGTAAAGTAAATAAAATAAATAAATAAATATCCTTTTTCATTGCATCCATACAGCAATAAACAAAATCTTATCCCATTTTTCAATTTTACCACTTCTTTCGTTTCCATACTTTCCATATTATATCATCTCCATGTTTCTTTTTTTTTTACATCAATTCCAAATGTATCAAATTTGTACCCCCCCCCCCACCAACAGTTCTTTATTATTTATACAATTTGGGAAAATGGTTCTGCAGTTTCTTCTACATTACATACTTTACATTTTCTGTCTTTCAAAGCTTTATATTTCGTATTACTTTTTACATGGAACTTATTCAGGAATAACTTCCTCATAAAAAAATTAACTCTATAGCTCTTTAATATCTCCCCTTGATACTTTCCATGGATATATTAAATAAAAATTATCCATTATATTTTATACCATTCCTTTCTTTTACTATCACATTTTCCAGTCTCTAATTTCCTTTATTTTATTAATGATTTCTTTCATTTCTTTCTTTTTATCTTGTTTTTTTCTCTCTAATCCATGTCACCATATATTTCACAGTTATCTTTTCCCCCCACCATATTTTTCTCCATTTCATGAACTATATTAATTATCCTGACTAAATGCACAGATTCGAGGTATACAGGAGTTTTTTTTCTTCAAATTAACCCCCCCTTCTTTTGTATTATAAATGCTACCCCTTCTCACAGACTTTCACCTTATACTCCAAATAAAAATTGTAAACAAATCCATTTACTTTCCATATTACTTGGAAAGACACAGACTCCACCTAAGTATGCTAATTTCCCTAATGCATAGATTTTCTGTTTTAAAGAAAGTCTTTTTCACCATGCTGTCAATTTCCTTACTTCTTCAAAAGTTTTCTTTCTGTTGTTATATACCTCAGATCTTACAAGTAGTTTATTTATTTTCTATTATTGCCACGGTGGTACGGCGGTAGCATTGTTACCTCACAGCAAGAGGTTCTCCCGTTCGATTCTCAGCTTGGCTTGGGAGTGCCTTCTGTGCGGAGTCTTCATGTCCGCCCAGCGGTTGGGTAGCGTTCAAAAGACGTGTGCGTAAATGGACATGCCTTCGTTGAAGGTTGGGTGTCGAGCTGGCACCTCAGCATTTCGTAAAAATCTACTGCCAATCATTAGCGGACTGGAGTTCCACTGTGGCGACTCCTTACCGAAGCCGAAAGACAAACAACAACAACAACAACATTTATTTTCTATTATAATATAGTCTGTTATTTTTCTTACTTCACCAAATCATTTACTTTTATCTCTGTTCAATTGCCACCCTACTTTGTTTAATAGTATCTCATTTCTTACTATTACTTTATTCATCCTTACTTTCTTTCTTTCTGGCAACTATAACCAAGTCGTCTGAGTATGACATGCATATTGGTGCTTTACTCCCACCATCCAATTCTTGTGATGCATTTTAACCCATATTAGCATTCATTACCACAACAAACAGACATATGCGTAGGGGACAGCCGTACTTCACTGTCCTTTCTATTTTAATTTTTTCCAAGCCACTCATTTACCACTGCCCTTACTCCAGAATTCTCATAACATGTCGTGAAAACTTTCCCTTTTCTTTAACTAATACCCACATGCTTTAAGTATTCTCTATATTTCCTCATGACTAACCCTGTCAAAAGCTTTTTCAACATTATACTACTACTCTTGTTTTTTTTTTTTGTTTGTTTTTTTATTTTCTTCTAGTATCAAATGTAGGTATTCTTTAACCATTACAAACTTCTATTTTACTTCTCTACCTTTAACACCAAAAACTCCATCATCTAATACTTGGTCCTGTACCTTCATTCTTTTTTACAACATTTTTCATAAGTATTTTTATAATCTGTGTTTCCTAAGGTTATTGGTATCAATTATTTATATATTTTCTGTAATTTTTTCATATGAATTCTATCACCCCATTGTAGATTTCTTCTTATGTATGCACTTGTGTCTTAACCATTCATTTAATACTTTCTTCTTTACTCATATCTTTATAAAGATTATATCCTAGTCCATCTGGACCTTGTGATCCTTTTTCTATTTTCTTTCCTTAATCTTTTTACCTTTATTTATTTTTACTTTGTCTGTTATTTTTATATCTTTCCATACCTCATCTTGCACATCTTCCTTTTTATACGTCTCACAGATAAAATTCTCAACTTCATGATTTCTTCTTGGGTATATACAATGACCCCTTTTCATAATAATTTTCATCAGTGTTTATTTCTCTTATTTTAATCTGTTTTCCTAATCATGGAGAACCACAAAAGGGCAAGAATAATTGCATACAAATGCAATCAATAACCACAAGGAAATGTACAGAATCATAAAAAGTAGAAAACACCATATCAGAAGTGACAAAGCATACTATTTCACAAAATATTTAAATGCTACATTATAAATTATAAAATTTATAAACTTACATTTGTATAAACTTATGTTTTTAATGTTTTAAATAGTTTGAGTGCATATATTTTACTTTGTGTACATATTATGAATGTTTAAAAATGTTTTAAATGTTTTGTGTACATAATACACTATATTATGCTTTATCACTGTGCTACTTTTGAACTAATTCAATTAATTATTGCTTTTTGGCAGCTTAAAATCACATGATGTTTGCTATGCATTTAAGGGCTTGATTTTATGTAGATGGTGCTCTGATGAAGTCCTGAATACTGGATGATCTGATTTATTCAATTATTGTTTTTATATACAGTTTTGTTTCCTGGTGTTCGTAGTCGTTCACTTTTTGTTTCAGTTCTGGTGTTTCCTTTCACTGGTCCATCCTTTGGGTTATTGGTAGTGTTGTCCAGAATCAAATTGTCCACTTCCAGAGTGTATTTACGTTGACCACAAGTACCACATCTGTGGGTTCCTTTCTTATTTTTGGTGGGTTTCTTATATAGGTTGCCTCATTCTAATATATTTAAATTATAACAAGTTTTAAAAGCAAATAAAGGAGTATCACTGATGCAGTAGATTTAAAAATATTCCAGTTGGTGTTGATAATATCCTTAGTATGATCAACACCTGCAGCAAAGGGTAATACCAAAGTTCGCCTGTATTCTTTTTTCAAAAATGTCTCACACACTAAACTGTGCAGGTTGAATTCCACTATCAGTAGCTTTATTGGTACCCAAAAATTCATTCTAGGCCTTTTAGTTTAAGCACTTGGGCTTGAGACCAGTTGTTTTACATTAAGAAGGTTTGTGGTCTGCACTATAGTGGCAGAACAGGTAGCTTACATCCTTCTAAGTTGGGAACTGCTGATTGAGGGCTCAGTGTCTGTTATTCTAAAAGTGTATTAATTCTGGTTTAAGCACTTGGGCTTCAGGCCAGTTATTTTACATTAAGAGGGTCCTTGGTCTGCACTCTTGTGGGAGGAGAGGCTGGACTCTGCCCTTCTGAGCTGGGAATTTCTGGTTAAAGGCTTATAGTGCCTGCATATTTGAACTGTTTCTTACTGAAATTGGTGCACCTTGTTTGCTGTAGCATAGACTAGATCCAGGCCTGCTGAATCTAGCTTTGTTTGTATAACTTGAGCACTAATCCAGGCATTATTTAAATTATTCAGTTGTATTTATTACTACTTGGCAGTAACTTGATTAAAATGTAGCTATCATTCTAAGTCTTTTGGATTAAGCACTTGGGCTTCAGACCAGTTGTTTTACATTAGGAAGGTTTGTGGCCTGCACTGTGGTGGCAGGACAGGTAGCTTACATTTTTCTAAGTTGGGAACTGCTGATTGAGGGCCGAGTGTTTGTTATTCGAAAAGTGTATTAGTTCTGGTTTAAGCACTTGGGCTTCAGGCCAGTTATTTTACATTAAGAAGGTTCGTGGTCTGCACTCTTGTGGGAGGAGAGGCTGGACTCTGCCCTTCCTGAGCTGGGAATTTCTGGTTAAAGGCTTATAGTGCCTGCATATTTGAACTGTTTCTTACTGAAATTGGTACACTTTGTTTGCTGTAGCATAGACTAGATCCAGGCCTGCTGAATCTAGCTTTGTTTGTATGCTTGTTGTTGTTTGCTTGTTATTTCCCTGAAATGCTAATTCCACCTAAAACGTGGCTTTTCAGCGCTTCTGTGGATCCCTAGTGATATCTGCATTGCTTATTGTACTTATTTCCTTGTTTCACTTGAAAGAAAGTTACTGTTTGTCATTTTTGCATTTAAGTTACCTGTAGCACATTGCATTTAAGTTACCTGGCACTTGCTCACTAAAGCAATTATATAAGTCAGCACTAAAAAATTAAAAGCACTACACCCCCACAAACTCCCCTTGAGTACCTTGTTCCCCATTGGCCCTTTTTTCAATTATAAAGGAATTCCCAATACTATTCTCGCATGTCCAAAGGTCAGTTGTCAATCTCCTCTCTGGTCCAGCTGGTGAATCTGGGAATCTTGAGGCAATGTTACAACTGCCTCATGTACACCGACAACCCTCTCCTCCTCCCAACAAATTCCAACACATGTGAGAGATGCAACCATATTGCCAAACTGGAGGCTAAGCTCTCTCAACTCAGTACTGGCGTAACCAGTCAGGAGGAGAAGGAAACCACACTCACTACAATTCCAGTCTCACATAGACCTACCACGACAGCAAACCAAACACATAAACACACAAAAACATACTCAGAGGCTCTAAATAAAAATCTGCCTAAGCAGCAGAGACCTCCAAAGCAGACACCCAAGTAACCGCTACCCCAAAACAAAACACGTGCAACACATAGCTCACAAAGCCAGTGTGCCGTACAGTCACAGCCCTTAAGGCTAAACAACACACCTGATACACTTGTAATAGGTGACTCTATCATCAGGCACACTGACGTCCCGCTCACCAGGCTGAACAAGGAGAAGGTCACTGTGAGCTGCCTGTCGGGTGCTAGGATCTGCCACATAACACAAGCACTCAGGTCACTTCAAGGCAAGTACAAATATGACTCAGTCATTGTCCATGCTGGTGTGAATGACCTGAGGCGTACCTCCCTGGACTACATGAAAAGAGACATAGAGGAGCTCTCTGAGCATGTAGCCCAGGCTGGCATGACCCTGACCTTGAGTAGCATCTTACCCTCACCAAGAATGATGCCACAATATGAAGACAAGATGATCAATTTCAACAACTGGCTTAAGTATTGGTGTCACTCAAAGGGGATCCAGTGCCTGTCAGCCTGGGATTACATGCTCGACAAGCCACTATGCTTCGCTAGGGATGGCTTACACCTGTCCCCCCTGGGCTTTTGGATATTGGCAAAGGCTCTTGCTATCCCCATAGTGCCTTTTTTAGGCAAGGCTCAAAAGACAAACCCACCTCCATAGGTATCACAAGGGATAAGAAACTAAGAGTAATGCTACTCAACACCAGAAGTCTAAACCTCAAGATGCACGCACTTGAAACTCTCCTTGGCATGGAGAACATCGATATCTGTGCAGTAACAGAAACCTGGTTCAAGGCTCCCGAGAGCACCCCAGCACTACCAGGTTATACCTCATACCATGCTTTTCGGCCCCGCAACTTGGACCGAACCACAAAAGGAGGGGGAGTATCAATTTTTGTCAAAGATACCCACACCTCCAGGTTGGTGGCACAGCACGAAGCATCAGAGACTATCCATGTGCAACTAACAGTGGGTAAAACTGCCTTCTAGTTTATAGCCTGCTACAGACCACCCTCCCAAACCCAGGAACCCCACTCGGCCTTCCTGAGAACACTGGAAAATATGAAGGCCTCTCCAAACACCATTATATTGGGCGACTTCAACTACCCAAACATAGACTGGGAGCATTACTCTAGCTCCAACACCCTAGCCCAAAGGTTCTTAGAATTTATAAACTCAAATGCTATGGAACAACTTGTTACCACTCCCACAAGAGGGGAAAACATACTGGACCTGATCATCACCAACATGGGGACTCTATGCTCCAGACCAGAAGTGTATCCCTCACTGGTAAGATCAGACCATAAACTAAACTCACTGGATATTCACATCTTGACCCCACCCCCTGCCCAGAAAACCACAGTGATAAACTTCTCTAAAGCAAATTTCACACTCCTCAAAACCGAGGTGGAATCCTTCAAAGCCCCCGGGCCTGTGGAAAATACGGCCCAGACTGCAGAATCCTTTATGAACGCATTCTATGAACACCTTCAGGAATGCATGGATCATGCAATCCCAAATAAAACCAAGAACCAATCCTCCAAAGGCAGACGTCCTGTCTGGTGGACGCCAACCATAAACATTATACAATAGAAGGAGGAAGCTACTACATGATAGAGCAAAATCCCAAAAAGGGAAGGCATCTCTGATCAGTATTAGCAAAAAACTACGGGCACTCATAAAATCGTCTAAGGCCAGCCTAGAGCGAAAAATTGCACAGGACACTAAGGATAATCACAAGACTGTCTGTAGTTATGTTAGGAACCTGGGTGGGAATTCCCAGATATGCTCAGAATTGGTCCAAAATGACAAAAAATACACCGAACCCACAGACATTGCCAACATCCTAGCTGACAGGTTCAGCGCAAACTCCCCCCCCCCTCCCCACCAAAAGGGCAAATATCTATCCCAGCAGAGTGCTGCCCCCCCTGACATCTCAGATGCTCAGGTAAGAGCCGCACTCTCCAAAGCAAAAAACACAGCATCAATGGGACCAGACAGTGTCCCGGGCTGCATCCTACATGAACTCCAAGAAGAGCTAAACCCAAACATAAAACTACTGTTCAATCTCAGCCTTACTACAGGATATGTACCCAAAGAGAGGCGTACAGCAACAGTGGTCCCTCTCCACAAAGGTGGTGCCTCAACGGATCCTGGAAACTATCGCCCCATAAGCCTGACTAGCTTGGTCTGCAAAGCTATGGAAAGGATCATCATAGACCTCATAAATAAAGATATTGGGGACCTACAGACACTGGACCCTACCCAGTTCGGCTTTGGTAAGGGCAGATCCTGCCTCTTAAACCTGGTAGATTTCTTTGAGACAGTCACCAAGGCTATTGATGAGGGGAAGGTGGTCCACACAGCCTACCTGGACCTCGCAAAAGCCTTCGATACAATACCCCACTCGGGCATTATAGATAAGCTCACCAGCTTAAATATAAACCCCTATGTCACTAGATGGGTTGCAAACTGGCTCAAGGACAGAACCCACATGGTTAGAATTGCTGGAGCCATGTCAGACTCCAAACCAGTTACAAGTGGCGTCCCACAAGGCTCCGTCCTGAGACCTCTCTTGTTCGGTATATATTTCTCAGAGGTACAGGCCAACACGGAAGGACTGTGGCTGACCAAGTTCGCAGATGACTGCAAACTGGGTGGCATAATCGACTCTCCAGCTGACACAAGCATCCTCCAAAAGGGCCTCATAGAAACAGACAACTGGTGCCAGAGCCATGGCCTCAAGCTAAACGCCAAAAAGTGTATAGTCATCCCCTTTGGCAAAAACAAAGTGCCCACAAATTACCACATAGGTGGTAATCCATTAAGTATGGAAGAAGTAATTAGGGACCTGGGGACCCAAGTTGATAGCAATCTCTCATTTGACAACCACGTGGCCAAAGTGGTTAGAAAAACATTTTATATAGCCCACTTAATCATGAAGGGATTCACATCTAGATCAGGGGAGGTCATCGTGCCTCTTTACTCATCCCTCATCAGGCCCATAATTGATTACAATGTCCCTTTTGGGATGTACCTTACCAGACACCTGCAGCAACTGGAAAGACCCCAAAAGTACCTCACCAAGAGGATCAAAGGGCTCAAACAGATGCCATATGCTGCCCGGTTAAAGAAACTCCAGCTCTACTCAGTGGCATACCACCTGCTCAGAGGCGATCTGTGCCTGACGTATAAAGCCATGTCCAACCCGGAATTAATGGACATGCTGCACCTCAGAAAATCCAAATCCCATCGAGCTATGCGCTTGAGAGACTTGAACCTCAGCACTGAAATAAATAGGACATGCTGGAGGGACAGATTCATAACCCAGAGGCTCCCTTCACTCTGGAATAAAATCTCAGTCCAGGTTAGACAGAGTCCCTCATTGACTCTCTTCAAGAGGAATCTTGATGAGTGGATGGGAGATTGTAGGTTTACCCCGGGTATCACTTCTGTGTCACTGTTAGACAGAGGCACAGTATACTAACCTCGAAAAAGGGCATAGCAAAATTAATTTAAAATGGGTGGCGAAAGCCAAACACACTCTGGCTAGGCTTATAAATGCCCTAGGGCAGATAGCCTGGTATGAACCTATGAACCTATAAAAATGGTGGGTACCTAGTGGCCCTTTGTCCAACAAGAAACTCAGCAATGTTGTCTAATAATTTCTCAGGATAACCTGTCTCAAGTGGCATATGTTTAAATTTATCCACCTGAAAAAAATAATATTGTCAGAAATCATGTGGCAGCCTAATGTACTTGACCCTTCAATTAACCTTCTGTTTATATAGGTTCATAGGTGGTTACTAGGCTATTGGCCCTAGGACCTTTATAAGCCTAGGCATGTTATACCCTTGTTCCCTTATTGACCAAGTTGTATAGTCTATATTTGCACTGCGAGTCTATGTTTAGCACCAAATGGTGACAACCCCGGGGTAAATTTATGGTCTCCTATCCAGTTGTCTAAGTTACGCTTAAATAGGGTCATTGAGGAAGCTCTGTTTTACGTGAATTGGGAGTTTTTTTTCTAGAGGAGTGGAAAGCTCTGGGAGACATATCTGCCTCTCAAGCATGTCCTGTTAATGTCGTAGGCTAGGTTAACATCACTAGACCAAGTTAATCTTGGCCCATTTGACTTGCAGATGTGCAGCATTTCCATTAGGGCAGGGTCTGAGACTGCTCTGTGGGTCAGGCACAAGTCGCCTCTCAGCAGCATATAAGATACAAAGTATAGTGATAGGGCATTCAGTCTGTCCATGTAGGTCATGTGTTGAAGGCCCTGAATTTTCTTGGTGAAAAACGTCTGAGGTCTCTCCAGCTGCTGCTGGTGTCTGGTAAGGCACATACAGAAGAGAGCATAGTACTCTATTAGTGGTCTGATGAGGGGTGAGTACAGGAGAGTTATAACATCCTTAGCTCTGGATGTGATGCCCTTACATATGAGATGTGCAACATAGAAAAGCCTTCCTTACCACTGTAGACACACGATGATTGAAGTTAAGGTTGCTATCAACCTCTGTTCCCAAATCTCTCACCACAGGATTTAAGCTAAGGGTGTGCTGTTAATATTGTAATTTGCAGGGACTTCCCCTTTGCCAAAAGGGATAATAATGCATTTTTTTGCATTTAAAGTACATGACTTTAGCACCAATAATTTGTCTGTGTAAGCCTTTTATAATATGTCAACATCGTTGGGAGACTTAATGATTGCACCCAGTTTGTAGTCATCGATGAACTCGGTAAGCCACAGGCCATCTATTTTTGCCTGGACTTCCGAGAAATAGATTCTAGACAGTGGGGTGCCCAGCACAGATCCTTATGGTACACCACTAGTAAGTGGTCTGCTGGTAGAGGTGGAATCCCCAACTTTGACTGTATGTGTTCTGTCAGTGAGCCAGATGGCAACCCATCTAATGACATATGGGTTAATTCCCAGCTGGGTGAGTTTCTCAATGATGCCTGAGTGGGAGATTGTGTTGAAAACCTTGGCTAAGTCAAGATAGGCTGTATGTATTTTTTTTGCCTTCATCCAGGACTTTGGTGACATTCTCAAAGAAGTCCTCCAGGTTTAATAAGCATGCTTTACCCTTAAGTCAAATTGGGTCAGGTGAAGAGTTTTAAGGTCAACTATGTTTTTGTTGATAAGGTCCAGGATGATTCTTTCTATGGCCTTGCAGATAAGCCTGGTTAGGCTTATGGGTCTGTAGTTCCCAGGGTCAGTTGATGGACTCCCTTTGTGCAAGAGAGTTACTGTTTTCCACTGTGCTGGAACAAAGCCAGTACTTCAACTGTGGTTGAAGAGAGTGCCAAGTGGTTCCATTAGGTTGTGTTATAGATCATTTAGTAGGTAGCCTGGGATGTTATCCAGTCCCATAGAGGCTGTGCTTTTGGCCGTGGAGAATGTGGTTATGACCTGCTCTTTGAAGATACTAGGTAGAGGACTGGTGACATGTCTGCTTTTTGGTATGTGTGTTGGAGACACAGGGGTGAAGTTTGCACCAAATCTGTCTGCTAGCAGATTGGCAATGTACTCAGTGTCAGTATGAGTGGTACAAACAAAATCTCCACAGGAACCACAGATAAACTAAGTAACCACAACAGGCCTGAGATGCAAAGAGTGCCAGATACCCCAAAATTATTTTACAAAACACTTTAATCAATACAAATATAAAATAATAAAATTCCACAACAATTAAGCCCACTCTTTCCTTATACCAGTCATTGATGGAATTTTATCAGGACGAAAACCATATAACAGTATGGTTCTGATGATGTTTTTTCAGTCATTGGTATAAGGAACAAAAGCATTTAACTGTTGTGGAATTTTATTATTTTATATTTTTATTGATTAAAGTGTGTTGTAAAATAATTTTGGTTTCTGTTGCTCTCTGTATCTCAGGCTGTTGTTGATTACTCAGTATGAGTGGCACCATCTACTATTAGTTCGTCACAGAGTTGGGCCTACCATTTTAGATTTCTGATGTTGCTAAACAAATGTCCTGTGATTATCCTTAAGTGGGGATCCTAGTTTAGCTTCATAATTGGCTTTAGAGGAATTTACGATATCGAATTTGCTCGTTCAAGTTGTGGAGGGTGTCCTTTCTTGTCTGAGTCAGTTCCCTCTTCTTCTTAGACATTAGTTTCTTCCTCTTGTTGTATAACTTATTTATGTTTGATGTCGATCAGGGTGGCCTGTTTTTTTTTTTCTGAGGACCTTGTTTTGATGCATTGCAGTACAGAAAAGTCTATATACTATTTGTATAAGTGTTTATGCAGGGCATTTGTATACATCTCTGTATAGTAGTCATTGTTAACAGTTGCAGGTGAGTGGGGAAAAATAAAATGCAGACAGAGATCAGCAGTATTCAGGCACAGTACAGCAAACAAACCAAACAAGCACTCCAGCTAAATAGAGATTCTTCCAAATAATTCAAGCTAAATGAGGAATGCTATTTCTCAGCTCCTCCACTAATTAGCTGATGGTATTCACTGTTTGAAAATTAATTCTTTGCTAACTTTTCTAACTGATCCTAGCCAAGACCTCTTAAAACTCCTACTAAACAGAAAACTTTTTATTTATTTTATTTTATTTTACATTTGTTTACCGGGAAAGTCCGACTGGACACCATTTTCAGTGGAGGCCCGGAGAGAAAAGCTCCACATAATGATACATTAAGTACAGAATTAATAATAAAAAATAATGATTGATAAAAATGCAATTTAACAATGCAAATTTTAAAAAAAACTTAAAACAAAACAAATGTAATATAAGAAAAAGATAAAAAATAGAAGTAATCAAATCTTAAATGAAAAACTTCAGTTCAAAATAAAATGCAGGCAGAGATCAGCAATATTCGGGCAGAATACAGCATACAAGCACTCCAGCTAAAATGTTTACTTTGAAAATGTAAATAAGAGTTACTGAAGGAAAAGCCCCATTCATCTTTATAATTGTAACATCCAGTTAATTAACCATCTCTATGTTGTAAATATAGGTAAACTTAAAAAAAATTAGTTGTTGCATTAAGATAATTGAGAAATTCATATGCCATGTCCTCTCTGCCCGACCATAAAATAAAAATGTCAAATAAATATCATAAATGCAATTTACAAAAAGGTGAACTATGTTATCAATAAAAACAAATTTATCTTCTGAAATCTTAACAAATTAGCAAAAATGAGGGCACACACTGCCTCCATAGCCACACCATATTTCTGCCTATAAAACTCCTTCTCAAAATAAATTAAATTGTTCTTAAGAATGAGGGCCATAAAGTCAATAAGTACTCATATATTTTTGTTGAATAAAGAAATCAAACTTAGTTATAACATCAGGAAACCAATCTAATCCTATTTCCCGGTAGATATATGTAAAAAGATCTACCATATCTACAGTCAAAAATCCAATATCGGCATCCTATAGACTATTGTGAATTCTCCCCAGAAGATCCCATGAGTCTTTAAGAATGTGATTTATACAGCTAAAAGCAGGTTTTAACATTCTGTCACTGTAAACTGCCAGAGGACAAGTTTTGGAGTGTTGTGCAACAGAAACAGGCTTCATTGGATAACTTTTAATCTCTTATGTTCCTTGGGTATTCCACAAATAGTTGGAATGGTGGGGATGCCATTTTCAAGAGTTCAAGGAGACCAATAGAAATCACCCCTTATGAACAGCAGTCTTCCAGAAATAGATCTGTCTTAGTTTATACTATGTTCATTTAATTTCTGAAGACAGATAAGTAAACTGAGTCATCCTGCAATAAGTTGAACATAGAGCAGAGTACATAGTGCTATCAAAAATGACCGTACCTCACCCTTGTCATGTTTCATAATGCAGATTGTTTTATCTTTCCTTAAAGAGTGCAATAAACCAATCTCTTCTGACAGGATTTCTTAAACGTTTGCACCAAGGAGTGCACACGGGGGAGTTAAAGCAAATGTTTTTAAATGTGCTGGCCACACTTCTAGCAGGTTCACTACTGTTGTTGCAAATAATGATACATTTAATTTTCTTGTAAATAATCTGAGTTCCAAAAGGGTGCCTGCTACATCCAGCTGTCTTTGAGGTATGTAGGTAAAACCCTTAGAAAAAAGGGAAAGTGTTTCAATGTTAAGGCAATACCACTGTAAGTAAAGATATTGTATCCATAACAGGTATTCAGGATCCCATCATAGTCCGAGGTAATACTCAATTTCAGTATTTCTGCCTGCTCTCCCCAATGCTTCTTCCCCTGTTGTAATAGCCTCTTATTTGACCACCCTTTGAGTGCATTCATGTTTGGGTGCTGTCTGTTCAGTAATACAGCTCTTACACTTTCTTTTCACTGACAGTTTGTCCAATAATAAACACCAAAGAAAATCATTTGCTTTAAAAAAAAAAAAAAGATTCAAATATTTCCTGCCTTTTCCTTATTAATTTATTGTATTCACCCCCTCCATTTTCCCAAGGATCAATATAATAGTTCATTTTTATTAGTTTTATACCATTCTTTCCTCTCAATCTCTATTTCATGTATATCAATTCAAAATGTCTTTATTTTATTTTAATATTCCTTCTCTTCCAAACTTTTTGTTTCTCTTTTCTTGCACCCCACCCATCCACATACATTTACATTTTTCAAACAAACATTTCCTGGCATTGTTTTTTTAGACACTTTTTAAACACCCAAAAATAAATGTATTGATGCTAAGAAAACAATTGGCTTTATTACAACCTTCCTTTTCTTTTACATGATAAACTATCCCTCTTTTGACTGTATTCATCCTTGTTCCCCACAGAAAACCAAAAAAAAAAAAAAAAGATACCCACTAATTCAGTTTTCATACACCTTGGAAACGTACACACCACCTAAATATCCTATCTTTCCTAAAATATGTGTGTTTAAGATGTATATACTTTTTTTCCTACAGGACAATTGAAACACACTCTATTAATAGTCAACTTTTGTATTTTTTTAGCTTCTCTCCATTGTTCTGCTACTACTTGTCCCCTTCCAAACTTAACCCCTAGAACAACAATTTCACTTCTGGTAAAATAAATTCTTGCCATTTTTACCACATGTCAAAATCCCTTGCTTTTTCAATAATTTAGCTGTAGTCCTACTGTACCTAAAGTTTGTTGTATTCTTAAAATGACCTCTTTCATCCAATGTTTGTTCTAAGCTACTGAGACCACATCATCTGCACAGGTTAACATTAATGGTAACCTTATCCCTTCCTTAACTTCCTATCTACCATTTTATAACCATAATCTACATGTTTGTATAACTGCATTCATTACTATCACAGTCACATGTTCAATGGACAACCATGCTTTACCCCACTTCCCTGTCTTATATTTTTTGCTACCCATCCATTCACCATCACAGATAAACAGACTTTTCATAAATTGTCCTCACTATCCTTATTTTTTTCTCCTACCATATATTCTTTACATTGTTCAACATTTTCTCTTGATCTATATTATCAGATGCCTTAGCTGCATCACATACTGTTACTTTTTCTTCTCCTCCCCTCTTATCTGTACACTCAGCAAATGTTTTAACCATCATTAGCATTTCATTTAGTCTTTTGCCTTTAACCCCTGTATACCCCTTCATCTAGTTCTTCTTTCATGATCTCCATCATTCTTTTCTGGATAATCTTTATATTTTGTAGTTAGTATTTCCCAACATAATTGGCATCTAGTTTTATTCCCCCCCCCTTTCCATGTAAATTGTATAACCACCTTACAAGTCCCTTTTTCTTTTCTACCTTCCTCCGTCTGCAACACCTGAACACGTATCACTCTCTATAGCCCACACCACTTTTCCTTTCCACATCATCTCAAATTCCACCATTTTCTTTTTATCTGCACGTTACATCAAGTAAAGAAATTACCTCTTTATCTATTTTTTTTCACACCACTCAAACACATCATTCTTCTAACATTGCTTTTCATGCTATTCACATTCAGTGATACTATACTTATATTAACATTTTCCCTTTTTTTTTTCAGTCCATCATTTGGCCTCTTTTTTTCTCCTTCTCACGCTACCCCAATAAATATTGTGCCTTTTATTTCTCAAAGCTAGTCATGATGGTGCAGCGGTTAGCATTGTTGCCTCACAGCAAGAGGTTCTCTGGTTTGATTCTCAGCTGGAGCGCCTTCTGTGCAGAGTCTGCATGTCCTTCCCACGGTTGAGTGATGTTTAAAGACATGCAGGTCGGTGCGTGAATGGGTGTGCCTTAGTTGAAGGTTGGGCGTCGGGCTCACACCTCGGCACCGTAAAAGTTGTTGCCAATCATAAGCGGACTGGCGTTCCATTGTGGCGACCCCTAACCGGATAAAGCCGAAAGACATTACTTTTTATTTCTTAAAGCTCATGTTTCCCTCTTCTTCTCCCTCTGTTTCTAATACCCCAAACATGTTTTCCATCTCCATGTATTTCTTTTTCATGTATCAGTTTGTGAACTTCATTTAGTGCATCTTTTTCTATATTTTTATCCTGTACTTCGTTATCCTCACCCCAACCCCCACCCCACTTCCAGGAAAACTTGTTCTCCCTCTTCATTTTCCTTACTTTTTCTGTTTTCATTATTTTGTCAACAATCAAACCAAAAATGCTCCTCGCTTCCACATTTCCTACAATATGGTTTACAATTTTTTTCTAGAATGTCCAAACTCACCACACTGCCCACACCTGTACAATTCTGGATTAAATATGATTCATCCATACAGGAAAAAAAGCATGCTTTTGGATTCCCATAGTACTTAAAATGCCCCTTTTTTTCCTCATTTATCACTATCACATTAGGTACATGTTGTAACTAGCTGTTTTCTATGTTACATAAACTTCCCATCCCCTGGTCCATACATTTCTGTCATCCATAATTTTTTAATATCATGCACCTTCTGACAAATGCTTAGAAAAAAAAACATTTTAATGCATTATCTTCTCTTCTCAGTTGTTCTAAATTGCAACAAGTTTTCTTTTTAGCTGTACATTTAAATTTTGATAAATATAGTCTTCTGAAGGAGACATTATTTCTTTCACATTAACAATTTTTTTTTTTTTGCTATTTTTTTTTCTCACAAGTTATTTCACAGACAGGTTCAGTTCCTATATATATTAAGGCCCGAATGCCAAACAAACTGAATCCCA
Source organism: Protopterus annectens (assembly GCF_019279795.1). Taxonomy (NCBI): domain Eukaryota; kingdom Metazoa; phylum Chordata; order Ceratodontiformes; family Protopteridae; genus Protopterus; species Protopterus annectens. The sequence goes on from NC_056725.1 coordinate 661,011,529, forward strand.
AGGGCATAACAACATTGTCTAAAACACAGTGCCTGTTCATTTTTCTGTTCATACTTTTTTACCCACACAAAAATTATTTTCCTCTAGCTTTCAACAACTCCAATCTGCTCCTCTGCACCTGCACATCCTTTTCTTTCTGCAGTATTTCACTAGAACCTGCTACTACTTTTGTTTCCATTTTCCTGAAGCCCAACACAGACCATGCTCTTAGATTCAGTTACTTCACTGGCCAGACATGCTGTCTCTATATCCACACCATCATTTGCAGCATCCTTCTTTCTAGCGTCTTCTCACTACCAAATATGTTGTCCATTATGACCCTTAACTGCATGGCTTCAGATTCTTATGGTTCTGCTTCTTCCATCATTTGTTGTAAAACAGTCATCCAGACCCCCTGATGCCACAATATTCACTCCAAAACACCTTTTCCCTTCTGAATTACAGTTTCTTTTTTCTCCTTCTCTGGCTCATCTCCACTCACAGCCTCCATCTTAGATTCAGTGAGCACTGGTAACAGCCCTCTGGCATCATCTAGTGATCACCTCGCAAACAGTAGGGGAATTTCCCCTGGGCAATAGCCAAAATTCCTGTCGTCAATATGAATACCACCTCAGATCTCCCCTTAACAGAGGCCAATGGCCAAGTGGGACTAACCCATTCAACAAAGCATAAATAAATATATAAATAAATTGAAGAATGTAGTAAAAACATGCAGCAATACTTCTGTTATGCCCAGCCTTTCACTTTGTATCCACTATGGGCCATTTTGCAGTCTTGTCAGAGTATGGAATATGGTTCTTCAGATGTGTGTGTCCATTGCTTCTAGTCAAGCCTTCTATCTTCTGAATTTGTTTCTGCCCTGACATTGCTGACTGAATTACTTTTTTCTGTCTCCATATAAAGACAATGGACATTTAAGGAGGCCAATGATATAAAGTCACATGACTTGACAAATGGAATATGCCATACTAATTTCATGAAGAAGATGATGACATAAAGTGGCAGTATTGAACTCTCATTTGTGACAGTGACAAGATTGATGGGGTGTGTCATACTATTTTTATGAAGACTAAGATGCATAAACACAATACAGAGCTTTTATTCATATTAATGAGATTAGCAGTTCACATAGGAATATGTGGAAGTGCAGATGGGCAGAAGCTTAGTGGCCTGTTTGAATGTCAGTGTAGTAGTAGTAGTATTTCCATTGCCTCTCTTACCTGTTCTCAGTGAAGTCTTCCTCACACTTTTTACTATAGGCATTTTACAGTAGCCCACATTGCATAAGCTGTACAACTCTCATGTTCCATAAATTAATATTTCTGCATTTCAGAACGGGTTGCTTATATCAGTCATCCTAAAACACTGTTGTCTTGCTCCTTTTCCTTTCCACTCACAACTTCCTCCTAAAAATTTGGAGCTCCAGGTCATAATCCATTCTCTCTGTGCTCCTAAGTTGGCCTTGGTTTATGATTGTTTTGACAATTTATTGGAGTTTGGTTTTGTTTTTGGAGCTCTTACATTAATCAACCCAATCTAATCATTTTTGCTTCTGTTCTCTGGACCTACCCCATTACTCTTAGAATGCTTTCAGAAGTGCATTAAAAAAACTCCCAGTTGAAGCCCCATCAATACTTTGAAATCAGAATGGCCTCAGTTCTCCCTCTTCATAGGGTCATAAGTTCTTAGTAAGCTTATGGCCAAGGAGACCATCATGAAAATCAGCCAAAACAACCAATACTTTTGGGAGACATGTCCCCCATTAAGTAGATTTTTCTCACACATTCCAGGTGAAAATTTGTGATCACACATCCACTCTTCTAGACCCATTTTAAGGTAGATAGGAAAAGTATTCTGCTCAATAGGTAAAGACAGCCTGTTCTAGAAACAGGGAATACATTGGGTTAGGCATTTCTTACACCATGTAGTTTGATGTGGTAGCATGGATTTATATATAAATAGTGGATGTTTACTACTGGTTCTGTTTAAGTGAAGGAGTTCACAAATTGCTGGGTTGTTCATAGTGCAGAAGGTTAAGCAAAGAGCACCCCTCAGGAGTCTATATGGCACTGAACAGAGGGGCAGGGCTTTTAGTCTGTCAGAATAGCTAAGGGCATTAACACATTTTGATGAGAAAACATAGAAGTTTCTCAAGCTGATTTAGGTGCTTAGAGAGGTAAATGCTGAAGAGTGCTTTATATTTAATGATAAACCTAATAAGGGATGACTATTAACTTCTCTGGACATTGACATGAGTCTATGAAGGATAAGTTGTGCAAGGTCAAAGGATTTTGTAACCACCACAGAGACTTGGTCAAAAGAGACTCTTCTTCTTCCAATAGAACAAGGCAGATTGGGATTACCCAATATGAAGGGTATTTTAGAACAACACAGTTAAGGCTTTTGTACGTAGCACAAGCAGAAAATTATAATTCAAAGTGCAAAGGGATTATGATGAAATGGGGGAATCTCAAGAAACAAGGAGAGATGGGATTTTGGATACACACCTTTAATGAAACTAATAATCATACAGAATATTATATTCATAAAGAAGAAGAAGAAAGTATTCTAAGACCTAAGCCAACAAGGAAATGGAAAAAGGAGATTCTGCCAATAGGGATGACTGCAATTATGGATACAGACAATAGGGAGCTGAAATTTATTGGAGAAAACTGGCAAATGAACCAAGGTATTGACAGCAAATAACTAGAGAGGGAAAGGTAATAGAATGGGGAGACACCAAGAATTTATTTGGACTGCAGCATACAGATTGCCTTCCCTATTAAGGATTGATATCAGAGTATAGGCAAAGAGAATGAAATATGGGGCCCTGAGAGAAAGACCAGCACTGGTAGAGTTTTTGGTAGACGCTAGAAAAGAAGCTGCCATTAAAAAGGAATAATTAATAGAACATATAAAATATTGCATGATAACTATAAGAATCAATCAGAGGAGGTTAAAAAGGATTGAAAACAGAGATTGGATAAGCAGTTCACAAAGAAACAATGGGAGGATATATGTATGTCTCCCAAATATGCAACAACATCTAGAAGATTTAGGATCTTTGCTTGAAAGTGTTTACATAGGTATTTTTATACCTCAAGTAGGCTCCAAAAAATTTTCCTTAGATAGACAGAAAATGTTGGATATATGATGGGAAAGAAAAAGGTAGCTGGAAACATTTTGTGGGAGTGCAATGCGTTGGCAGACTTTAAAGATTCCCCACTGCTTTGTTGATACTGAGTAAGCAAATTGATGTAACTAAGGAAATTTTTTTGAGTTATGATACAGAATCAGAATTGCCTAGACAAAGTAATGCCTTGCTGAGTCTAATTATGGTGGCTGCCAAAAAAAGCAATTACTAGAAAATGGAAATCAAAATCTAAAATCACTTTACTACAAGTAGTGAATATAGTAACAGATAAAATAACTGGAATAGGAGCAAATTACATATGAAAAATAGGAATTGTGGGAACAATGCTTGCAGAGGAGGAATGAGGTTTAAAAGAAGGAAGAATTTGAATGAACTATATGTTTGACTGACAATGACTGCATAGATTATAAGTGATGCATAATGTTTTCGAATACAATTTTGTCAATGTGGTTTGTAATGTATACTGTTTGCAACTAGACTGTGTTAGGGTGGTTTGTTTTCTTTTATATAAATATAAGCTTGCCTATATTACATGTGATAATTTAATAAAGATGCTTCTTGTGTAAAAATAAGTGACACTTATCAACATGTGAAAACACATCCCCTGATGACTGGGCCAAATTTAAGTGGAATGTGATCTATATAGTAAGCACTAGTATTACCTAAGGAAACTGTGCTGCATTTTTTTTGTATTAAGGGAAAGACCATGATTAATACACTAAGCATTTGTTTGGTCCAGTCCCTGCTAGGAAATTTGAGTATGAAGATGAGATTTGATAACTGCCCCCAATTTGTAGTCATCAGCAAACCTGGTTAGATATCGTCAAAACCAACACAGGCAGTGTATGGGGTATCAAAAAATACTAAAAGACACTACATAACACTCCTAGCCAGGGAAGATATAAATCTACAGATGAAATGACATGAAACAAATATTTAACTATTTAGCTGAGCACTTTTGTCATCTAATTGAAAATAAGTAAAACCAAAAAAAGTAGGCAATACTCCAAACCAATAAGCCAAACAAAAATGCCAAAGACCACGAACTCTGCTCCTTCCACTACGTTACAAACCAGTTGATTCACAGATAACCCAGTTGTTTGATATCTAAGTATTTAAGTGCTTCACTACTAATAGAATATGTGAATTTTAAAAAACTCGTAGTTCCAGTGATGTAAGAATTTTAAAATTCACATATTCTATTAGTAGTGAAGCACTTAAATACATAGATATCAAACAACTGGGTTATCTGTGAATCAACTGGTTTGTAACGTAGTGGAAGGAGCAGAGTTCGTGGTCTTTGGCATTTTTGTTTGGCTTATCTAATTGAAAATACTCATCAGAACTGAAAAATTTTCATAAGTTACCCATTTATATAAAATAGCTGAACATCACATAATCCAGTAAAAATTAAGTGAATCAAGACAATTAAGTCAGACATAATAAAAACTCCCCATAATTTAATAAACACATTAGTATAAAACATAAGGTAAATAAAATATTATTTTTATACTTTAGCACCGAGCTGCTTTAAAATAGGATTTAAAGAAATAGTGTAATTAAGACCAGATAGTATGCTTGCATCTAAATTTAGCTGCCACATAACTTCATTTACCTCAGTCTTCTTCTCCTCCCAAGCCACCCTCTCACTTCTTGGGGGATTTTTTTTTTTAAATACCAAAGTTCAATCTGCCCAGCATCTGACACAGTAAGCTATGTCTATAAACAGCATTAGTCAAACAATGTTTATTCATATCATAGTTGTTGTTGTGTCTTTCGGCTTTTCCCGTTTAGGGGTCGCCACAGCGGAACCGCTAATGATTGGCAGTAGATTTTTACATGCCGAGTTGCCGGCCCTGACGCACAACCTTCAACGAAGGTATGCCCATTCACGCATGTCTTCACACAGAAGACGCTCTAGCTGAGAATCGAATAGGACAACGTCTTACTGTGAGGCGACAACGCTACCGCAGCACCACCACTGCAGTTTTTATTCATATCATAGTAATGCTCATAAATTCTTTTCTCAAAACACTCAAATTTTTCCTTACATAGTAGGAATGAGAAAATACGTATATAGCGATATATATCAACCCACTGCAACCAGAGTTGCCTGAATGGGTTAATAATAAAGGATCCTTTCAATACTTCAATGTGATTATCTCACCTTTATAAATATGTTGACATTGGTTACAATACCCACATTTACTAGCACCCCCTTGTCATTCTTTCTTTTATCTTGTAAGTACTTATATATTCCTTTCTTTCAAACCAATTTTTTCAAATTGTAACTCCTTTTATAAACAAACAATGGTCTAACCGCAAGCAAATCTAACTGTTTTTTACTAACAGAAAATATATTCTAATTTCTATTAATTATTTTTTTTGATAAAAATTGAATTAGAGGTGTATTCCAAAAATCAGTGCTCTGTCAAAATTCACTTTCAGTCTGGCAAATCTAGATTTGGTATTAGTGGGAGGCTTCAATAAATTACCTAAAAGAGACAAATATATCATATCTCTACCCTTTGTAACCTCATTACTGATATTTTTAAATAACTCGCTGGAATAAACCCTTTCAATAAACATAGCTGATAATCTTTCTCTTTCTCCATTAAGAAGACATCATCCTTAGAAGTCATTCTAGCTAACCTCACCAGATGTCCCTTAATAAGACTTTTCTTCTGTACTATAGGGTAACAACTTTTATAATGCAAATAACCATTGGAAAAGGCTGGTTTTCTGTAGATGCTTGATTCAAACATTCCTATTTTTTAAGTAAGGTAACAGCCAAATAATTAATAGTGTGTAAGTTAATCTGGTGAGTAAATGAAAAAAAATACATGGAGTTAATAATATAATCCATAAAATTGGTCATCTCTTCTGTAGTACTAGACCATTTAATAAAGATGTCCAAAAATCTTAAGTACAGTTTTATATTGGAACTAAAGCTACAGTTAAAAATAAAATGTCTTTACCACTTCCACATAACTATATTAGTGTAGATGGGGACACAAACTGCTCTCATTGCAACACCTTGAACCTGCTTATAATGTTCTGCTTCAAAATATAAAAAAAATACTAATTCTACAAGGTCAACTAATGATCTAATTTCTGCTGAAGACAGAAAACCACAGCCAGCTGGCAACATCTCCAACCTTACTAAGTGTGGAATATACTAGAGTATAAGTCGACCACATCAATTGTTAAAAAACCTATTAGATAATCCAATATTTCACTCTTAAATTTCACGAGAAAGTCGAAGAGTCCTTCAATAATACATATTACAATCATGACAATGTTTTATTTTCTTATCAATATAAGTGGTGAGTGGATATGTTTTAGAACCCTGTGTTGCCATAGTAAGTCTAAATGGAATGTTTTACATCCTTATAGACTTTGAGGATATATAAAATAATGAAAGTTATACGATCTGAGGAGCATAAAAATGTATAAATATCCATCATAATACTATGTAATAGACAGACATTTAAATATTAATCATTAATTTTATGAGCTATATTTATTTTGTTCCTAGATAATAAATATTTTTATTTATTTAACATTTGTTTACTTTGAAAGTCCAACTGGGACAGGGTTCATTTTCAGCTGAGGCCCAGGGAGAAATGCTCCAGACTTGTCCAAATCTTGCAATAAATTATACATTTCTGTTATGTAATCTATTTTATCTTTTAAAGACAATCCTCCCCCTTTATAAGGTTTCATAACTCTAATCAATGAGTCCTTAATAAGTTCATCCAATAATTTTTTTCTTATCACGGTAAGATTGGAAATACCTGTTGGGATTTTTACTTCCAAATAATTTATAAATTTCCATTTTACAACTCCTCTCAAATAGTTGGATTAAGGGGTATGGGGGATTGAAAGTACTTTTTTCATGTATAACTTCTCTACTATAACATTAGTAACCTTCCTTACATATAATTTATTACAAGATGCAAACAAATATTTATCATCATCTAGAAAAAGAATAAACAAATACCACCGGCCTTAATAGTATGGGTTCTGATGTTCATCGTGCATACAGCTGCAGTCATTACAGATGGGTTATCCTGCCGTCAGGTGGGTCCTCGGTCGGCCGAATTCCAAAGTCTAGGTCCGGCGTTGGTTGTCGTCGCTTCTTCCCTGACAGTGCGGCAGGGGTATAAAAGAGGCAGCCAATGCCATTTTCTTCAGTCTTTCTTGCCGTGCGGTGTCCGAAGCAGAAGCAGTTCGCAAGTGCCGGTCGGCCAGCTCCTGAGATTTACGAAAGTATTTCAGCCGAAGTCTTCTTTAAAGCTAAGTACCCCATTGAGGAAACTTTCCTTGCCTCAGACCGATGTCAGACAAAGTTAATAATTGCATTTCTTGTGGGAAGCAAATACCACATAAGGATTTCCACTCTTTCTGTATACCTTGCTTAGGGCCAGACCACGACGTCTCAGCCTGCCGTTTTTGTGCTAGGTTCAACAAGCGCACTATTAAGCACCGGGCGGAGTTCGCCCTTCATTATTTTGGCAAAAAATTTAATTATATCATGTCGTCGGATACACCGACACCAGTTTTAAGCAAAAGACGCAAAGACAAGGACCGACATCCAAGGTCTGCACCAAGTACTGAGACCATGCTTAGGCCGACTACCGGTTCTCTGGTTCTCAGCGAGGTGCCTACACAGCCCCTGACTACCGATGAAACTATTTTACCGGTGACTTCAGTACCCGAGGTTGCAGGCTCCTCGGTCTCCATTCCCACTGCAGATACCGATGCCACTCTTGGCGGGGAAACTGAAAATTTAGTCAGGCCTGCCATTTCTGAAGGCGTCTTCAGGCCTTCCACCTTCTCTATTAAATCCTTCACTAAATCTAAAGCTGCCATGAAAACTAAAAACAGGGTCCTCAGACCTCCTCTCAAGGCCCCATGCCTAAAAAGCAGAGGCTTAAAATGGCTGAGGATTTGATAACTCTCATCAGTGGTTCTCAACCCCCCTCTGACAAAAGACCCAGATTGGAGGAAGACTACCCTTCCTCAGACCAGGCTTCTATTACCTCAGACCATTCTGAGGACCAGGATTATGCCTATTCCCCTTTCGAAGACTCTGATGCTGAGGAGTCTATTCCCTCGGTCTCCCCCCCTGAGGACTACTCTTTTGGGGAAACCCTGCATACATTGAGGGAACACTTCCACTGGGAAGGCCAAGATTACTCAGATTCCAAGAAAAGGCTCAGGGAATTTCTACTGCTCCCCCAGCATAGGCCCCTGGCTATCCCTCCTGTTTTAGATATATTGGATGGTGTGTACGCAGAAGCCAGCCTTAATCCAGATTCTTTACCTCCAGCCCCTGCTAAACCAGACAGGTATTACCGGGTCCCTGATTCTCACCAGTTCCTTTATAAAAGCCATACTGCTGACCCAGAAACAATTTCACAGGGTCCCAAGGGAATAAAGGCCTCTACTGCTAAAAACCCTTTACCTTCAGAGAGAGATTCCAGAGCATTAGAAAGGTGGGGGGAAAAGGTGTATACCTCGGCCACTTTAACAATGAGGACATTAAACTGTCAATTCCGTATGTTAAAGTACCAACAGTTCTTGTTATCTCAGCTGAAAAGCAAAATGACACAAACATAACAACCAGATTTGAAAGAGTTGCAGGATTTGTTGCATAGAGCAGAGCAAGTGGGTAAACATACCTTGCAGTGTGGTTTTGATGCTTTAGAGGCCTCATGTGGAGCTGCTGTCACGGGGTCTGTTATACGTAGACATGCTTGGCTCAAAGAGCAAACCTTACCAGATCATGTCAAAGCAAAGTTATTAGATGCACCACTTCAAAAAGATGTATTGTTTGGTGTTAAAGCTGAGGAGGTACTAAAGAAAATGGAGGAAAAAGCGAAATCTATGCAAACAGTGAAAGATTTCTTGCAGGTACAACCTCCATGCTTCAGCAGAAACTGGCCTTCAAAAAATTGGTCCTTTCCAGCCACGGACAGACCTCAAAGGGGCAGATACAGACGCCCAAGGGGTAGAGGACAACCTCAAGGATCTTACAGAGCTAGACAGTGGCAACCACCAACCCCAAGAGGTGGAGAAGATAGATCACAGTCATTAAGAAAACAGACACAATGACTTCCCCCTATGCCTGCCAAACAAAGCTTTAATGGCAGCACCTTTGGGCGGAAAACTGGCATTATTTTCAAAAAACTGGCACATTGTTGCAAAAGACAAATGGATTCTGGACATTATAGACAGAGGCTACAGGTTCCACTTTCACACCCTTCCAAAAATGAGAGGCTTGCCAAACCTGCCACAAAATCAAAGGGCAGAGGCACAAAGGCAAATTTCCGCTCTCATGGATATGAAAGCGATTCAAGAGGTACCTGCAAAAGAACAAGGTCAAGGTTTTTTATTCCAGACTATTCCTGGTACCAAGGAAAAACAAAGATTGGAGACCCATCTTAGACCTATCCATCCTAAACACATATCTACAGGTGCCAAAATTCAAGATGCTCACATTACAGCAGCTTCTTCCCATGCTGGGCAAGGAGTCCTGGCTGGTAACATTGGACCTCAAGGAGGCATACCTGCATGTCCCTATCAGACAAGATTGCAGAAGATACCTCCAATTTCTTACAGGTTCAACCCATTACCAATTCTCTGCATTGCCCTTTGGCTTATCTACTGCGCCCAGAGTGTTTACGAAATGCCTGGCATCAGTAATTGCCTTCTGCAGACAACAAGGAATACAAATCTACCCATATCTGGACGACTGCCTGATGCAAGCGGACAGCTAGGACATTCTATTGCAGCATCTGGCGTTTGTAATAAAACTGTTAAACTACCTGGGATACACAGTGAACAAAAAGAAATCAAAACTAATACCTTCTCAACAGATAATTTACCTGGGTGCCAGCATAAATACAACCACCCAGATGGCCTACCTCACGCCAGACAAACAAGGGCAACTGTCTCAATACTTCAACAAAATGGCAACTTTCACCAGACTAACTGCAAGGAAAGTCGTGCAGGCTCTGGGATTCATGGCATCTTGCATCCTACTAATACCATGTGCAAAGCTGCATATGAGGAAACTACAATGGTACCTAAAAAACTTATGGTCCCAACACAGCCACAGCTTGGAAACAATTATACCACTCATTCCATGCCTTCAAAAGGAATTTTTGTGATGGGCTCAAGCATGCCAAAGAAACACAGGTCTCCCTTTCTGTGTACCTCAAGCAACTCAAATCATCACAACGGATGCCTCAGACTACGCCTGGGGAGCACACATGGCAGATCAGCTCATTCAGGAAAAATGGTCCCAAAAAGAGAAGCACCTACACATCAACCAAAAGGAGATGCTAGCCGTGCAAAATGCTCTTATGACTTTCAAAGACCTACTGCATCCAGGCCAGCTATTGATAAGGACAGACAACACCACAGACATGTGGTACATAAACAAACAGGGGGGAACTCATTCATACCCCCTGTGCAGGCAAGCCATGACCCTATGGAACACAGCACTGGAATTGCAAATTCAACTACAGGCACAATTCCTGCCAGGGAAGGAAAACACACTGGCGGACAACTTAAGCAGAAATATGACAGACCCACACGAATGGAAGTTGCATCCTCAAGTTTTCTCAAAGATAACTCAGGCATGGGCACAGCCAGACATAGATCAATTTGCTACCCACAGAAATTACCAGTTGGAAAAATTTTGTTCAAGGACCTATCATCCACAGGCCTGTAAAGTGGACGCACTCTCTTTCAATTGGACAACATTGACAGTCTATGCCTTCCCGCGTCTTCCTCTACTGACCAAAGTTCTATTAAAAGCCAGAGCAGAGAGGCCACAAATGATTTTCATTGCTCCAGACTGGCCACAACAACACTGGTATCCTCTCCTAAAGAGCCTGACACACTCCCCACCATGGATCCTACCTCTAGTCCCTCTTCTGTTGTCCCAGCACAATTACAAAACCCTTTACAGCCAGCTCAAAACCCTAAATCTAGCTGCATGGAGAATACCTTAATTTCCCAACAGACTCTCCTCTCCAAGGAGGTGCAGGATGTCATCTTGGAGTTCAGAAGACCCTCTTCTAGAAAAGCCTACTCTGCCAAATGGAAACGATTTTGTTCCTGGAATCAAGAAAAGGGCCAGAATCCTTGGGTAATAAATATACCTCAAATTTTACAGTACCTAGCTGAGATGTTAAACAGTGGCCTTTCCTTCTCCTCCATCAAGATCCACGCTTCAGCCATTTCTGCACAATACAATACAGATCCTCCTTTATTCTCACATCCTCTATTAAGGCAGTTCCTCAGAGGGGCAAAAAATATAAGCCCCCCCACGGAAACCACCAGTCCCAGCTTGGGACCTCAACTTCGTATTGGAAAAGCTGACCCTGCCTCCCTTTGAGCCAGCTTCTTCAACAGAGCTACAATACTTTTCATGGAAAACAGCCTTCCTTCTGGCTATTACCTCAGCACACAGGGTTTCGGAACTACAGGCCCTCATGGCTGTGCAACCATTCATCATTTTCCATCAGGACAGAGTTTCCTTACGAACCAACCCTACCTTCATGCCAAAGGTAGTATCCAGTGTAGCTTTGAATCAGACTATTCATTTACCTACCTTTTATCCAAATCCACAGAACAAAGGGGAGAGACTACTACATTCCTTGGACATTCACAGACAACTTCGTTATTACTTGGACAGAACAAAGCCATTCAGGAAATCTGAGCAGCTCTTTGTGTCCTGTGCTACAGGTGCTCAAGGAAAGGCTATTTCCAAACAGACAATTTCAAAATGGATAGCCCACTGCATACGCTTTTGTTATTCATTTCATGGAAAATCTGTGCCTGTATACATCAGATCCCACTCCACCAGGGCTACAGCTACCTCTGCAGCTTTCCTCAGGGGGGTCCCTACCAAGGACATTTTGGAAGCAGCTACTTGGAGTTCAGTGCACACTTTCTCCAAGCACTACCACCTTAAACTATACTCAAAATCTAGAGCGGGCTTTGCCACAGCAGTCCTGCAGGGCATCCTCACCCCTCCTAGTTCCACTTAGTGCCTACCACCCTTACTTAGCTTTCGGATTCTACCCATCTGTAATGACTGCAGCTGTATGCACGATGAACATAGTACAGTTTTGTACCTACCATAAATGTAGATGTTCGAGTGCTCATACAGCTGCAGTCCAGGTTACCTTTCCTCCATCCCCTCTTAGGACAGGCCTTATGACAAACACCTTTATCATACAACCTATTTGGGGTATTCTTTTATGGTGTATTTGCTTGCAACTACTGTTTTTGATTTATCTACATTGCATGTTTTCATAATATTATGTTTTGCCTTCCTTCTGGGGGCATCTGACATCTGGGGCAAGAAAAACTGAAGAAAATGGCGTCGGCTGCCTCTTTTATACCCCTGCCGCACTGACGTCAGGGAAGAAGCGACGACAACCGACGCCGGACCTAGACTTTGGAATTCGGCCGACCGAGGACCCGCCTAATGGCAGGATAACCCATCTGTAATGACTGCAGCTGTATGAGCACTCGAACATCTACATTTATGGTAGGTACAAAACTGTACTTTAGCTAGTTCCCTATCCAGAGCACTATATATAGGTTAATGTTAACTTTGGAGACTTTGTTAATAAAGCTAGCAGGATAGTGTCCAAAGCCATGGCAAGGTCCATGTAAGCAGTGTGGACTGTATGCCCCTTATCCATGGCCTCATTATCCCTTTCAAAGAACTTACCAGGTTTGTCTGGCTTTTTCAAACTGAATTGATGTGTATTTAGGTATATATAAGGTCACCTATATCATAGTGCATTCGTTCAGCTATAACACATTCTATAGCCTTGCAAATAATATTAGTGAGACTAATAGGCCTGTCATTCTCAGGATAAGTAGAGAGATTATCTTTATGCAACGAGCCCACAACTGTGATTCTTCACACCTTGGGAACATAAACAATGGAGAAACTCAGGTAAAAGAGTTGGTGAAGGGGTTTTGCTAGATGAGACTTTACACTTCTCAAACATCTTGAGATGTTTTCAGGACTCCTGTAAGGAGTATTTTTTTTTAATTTTCAAAAGTGTCAAATGGGCTTTATGTAAATTGATTTCAGGGGGAAGGGAGATAAGGTAGAAAGCTGTTGGAAGAGAATTTATCTGATCTGCAAGAATATTAGCAGTGTTTTTCAACTCAGAAAAGGAGGTAGAATTGGAGGTAAGTTCATTACAGAATTGTTGGTTACTTTTAATTGCAATATAAGTTGATAGCTTTAAACATTCTAATGGTTGTATAATGATAAAGTAGACATCTTTTAGTGATGGCCAGGAGCTGTTTCTTTTTATTACAAAGCTTTTTTATGTCATAGTATGGATATAGGTTTTGTTTTAAACTTTCTACGTGCTTATGTTGGATCAGAACCTATGCCTCAGGGCACCGTTCCAAGAAGGAGTAACATTTGGAGCAGTAGGTAACAGCCTTAGTTACATGGTTTGCTGGGGAGCTATTTTATTTGTGATTTTCTATAAGATCAGTAAGTAGATAATTGGTTTTGGCATAAACTCTGAATGCAGAGGAGTTATTTGGGGCCGTAAACTAGGTTTTCATAGCAAGATGGTCAGATTTGGTGAGTAAGGGGTTGGCAAGTGAGGAGGTACAATTGGGAGAAACATTTGGGGGGACAAGATCAAAAAGACTGCCAGAAATCTCTGGGCATAATTGTTGTTGGAAGTATGTGTTTGCCAGTTTACATGTGGGTAATTGAAACGAGGTATTTGGTTTGATTAAGTTTTCTAACTGGTTAAGGTATTATGTCTGCTCTAAAGGCATCATAGACTAGGATCTATAGCTGTTTTAATGTGATAATTATCTTATTGAGTATAACTAGGAATTCATATAGTTCCAGATTTGTATCATGTGTAATACTGTGAGAGACAATGGAATTAGGAATTAAATTAGGAATAATTGTAATAGGCTCCCTAAGCTTGACAGCTGTTTCTACTTTCTGTTGTTTGAGCCGTTGTGCTAAAAGTTTTTGTGCTCTAGAGTTATTATCAGAAACAGTTGCTTAGCAGCAATCTTTCTAAACTCATGCATATTGTCAAGGGAGTCCCTTAGTTTCTGTTTAGCATTCTGTAATTGCTCCTCTTATTGTTCTGTGAGATTCAAGCTATTATGCAATACTTTAATATTTGTCAGTCCCTCTAAATAATTCTTACTTCTTAATCTCCCTTTCTTTTATTTCAACCCTAGTTTTAAATTCCATTTTAATTTAATCCCATTCCCTAGCCTAGCTATATTTTCAGAAAAACTTGCTATCTTCTCTAATAGTCTCCATTACCTATTCCTTAAATTCCACTCTTTTCAGCAGATAGGTGGGAAAGAGCCAGTATCTCATTTTTATTTAATTACCCTGTGTTTTTATTTTAGTTATTATTGGCGCATGATCTGAAATAGTTATTGGGTGTATATCAAGATCTTCAGTGAAATGCACATGTTCCTGTGAAATGTAAATTCCGTGTAGTCTAGCCCAGCTTTTGCATCTTGGGGAGTAATAAGTAAATTCAGTGCAAATTCCTAGTACTGAATTAACATTTTCCATGCCAAACATTTTCATAAATATCTTTAAAAATCTACCCTCCTTATTGCATTTCTCTTTCTGGGCCCCCCAGACACATCTTAACTGTTGCAAATCAAATTCTAATCCCCACCTAGAAGTAATATTCCTTGCTAAAAGCTAATTATTTCTCACAACATTTTCTTTATCTCCATCATAGCAGATGTTGGTGGGATATTAATGCATGCCAGTGTAATCCTCCTCCCTTGCCAGTAACCCCTTAGTACTACAAATCTACCATTATTGTCTTTTTCCTCTTCTGTTACTGTTGGAGCTACTCTTGCAATTAATATAAGTACTGCTCTCTTCCTTTGTATACTGCGGTGGTGGTGCTGCTTACCTTCACCTAACCAAGGCTTTTGATACAATACCCCACTCAGACATAGGTTCATAGGTAGGTACTAGGCTATCTGCCCGAGGGCATTTATAAGCCTAGCCAGAGTGTGTCAGCTTTCGCCGCCCCATTGATTAATTAGCTCTGTCAAGAAGAGCCAATGAAGTGATCCCAGGGGTGTACTTTATGTTACCCATCCACTCGTCAAGGCTTCTCTTGAAGAGTGTTAGTAAGAGGCTCTGCCTAATGCAGTTAGGAGTTTTGTTCCAAAGCATGGGGAGTCTCTGAGACAGGAATCTATTCCTCCAGCATGTTCTATTTATTGTTGTGGCAAGGTTTAGCTCACTAGAACAAGTGGCTCGCAGTGACTTGGATTTCTTTAGGTGGAGCATGTACATCAATTCTGAGTTGGACATGGTTTTGTAAGTCAGGCAGAGATCACCTCTGAGTAAGCGATATGCGGCTGAATACAGCTGGAGTTTTTCCAGTCGGGCTGCATAGGACATATGTTTGAGGCCGGTAATCCTCTTGGCAAGGTACTTTTGTGATCTTTCTAGCTGTTGGAAGTGTCTTGTGAGGTGCATCCCAAATGGGGCATTGTACTCTATGATGGGTCTGATGAGTGATGAGTAGAGGGGCACTATAACCTCTTTATTTCTAGACGTGAACCCTTTAGTAATTAGATGGGCTACATAGAAAGATTTCCTAACTACTTTGGCAATATGATTGTCAAAGGAGAGATTACTATCTACCTGGGTCCCCAGATCTCTTATTACCTCTTCTGTCTTAAGGGGGCTGCCACCTATGTGGTAATTCGTGGGTGTTTTGTTTTCCCCAAATGGGATGACTGTGCATTTTTTGGCATTTAGCTTGAGACCATGACTTTGACACTAGGTGTCCATCTCAGTAAGGCCCTTTTGGAGAATGTCCGTGTCAGCAGTAGAGTCAATTATGGCTCCCAGTTTGCAGTCATTGGAAAACTTGGTTAGCCATAGTCCTTCTGTGTTTTCCTGTACTTCTGAGAAGTATATGCCAAACAGTAGGGGTCCCAGGACCGAGTCTTGTGGGACACCACTTGTGACTGGTTTAGAGTCGGACCTGGTTACCGTGTGAGTTCTGTCTGTAAACCAGTTGGCAACCCATCTTGTGACGTAGGAGTTTATGTTCAGGCTGGTGAGCTTTTCTATAATTACTGAGTGGGGAATGGTGTCAAAAGCCTTGGTGAGGTCAAGGTAGGCTGTGTGAACTACCTTCCCTTCATCTATGGCCTTGGTGACTGTCTCGAAGAATTCAACCAAGTTTAGTAGGCATGATCTCTAATCAGCTCACTAATTTAGGTATAAACTCTTTTAAAACCCACTGTGTAGCCAACTGGCACACTGATAGGACTCAGGAGGTCAAAATAGTTGTGGTCACCTCCAATAAGGGGCCAGTAACCAGTGGAGTTCCCCCCATAGCTCAGTACTGGGCCCGCTCCTTTTTGGCATCTATTTCTCTGAAATGGAAGCAAATGCTGAAGGCTTATGGCTGACTAAGTTTGCAGATGGTTGCAAGTTGGGGATTATCATTGTCTCCCCTGCAGATACTAGCATTCTTCAAGAAGATCTATCTCTGACTAACAAATGGTGCCAAAGCCACGATCTTAAACTCAATGCTAAGAAATGCATAATTGTACCCTTTGGGAAGTCAACCATCCTGGCTAATTGCCATATTGATAATACACCCATAAGAGTCAACCCAGTAGTCAGGGATCTGGGTACACACATAGACAGTAGCCTTACCTTTGAACATCACGTGGCCACAGTGATGAGGAAATCATTTTATGTTGTGCAACTTATAAGTAATGGCATGGCATCTAGGTCCAAAGAGGCAATTATCCCACTGTACTCTGCCTTTATCTGACCAGTCATAGAGTACAGTGCTCCCTTTAGTATGTATCTGACCAGGCATTTGCAGCAACTAGAAAGACCTCAAATGTTCCTTACAAAAACAATACAAGGCATAACAAACCTGCCTTATGCAGAGCGCCTTAAAAAACTTTCCCTCTACTCAGTCTCCTATAGATTGCTGAGGAGTGATCTATGCCTGGCTTACAAGGCATCCGCAAACCCACACTTATGAATCTCCTACATATTCATAAGTCAAACAGTTCCAGAAATCCAAGTACTAGGGATCTGAGTTTTGTATATGACTTAAACAAAACATGCTGGAGAGACATATGTGTGTCCCAGAGACTGCCCTTCCTATGGAAAAGGCTTCTCACCCATGTGAAGATGAGTTCATCTATTACCCAATTTAAGCATAACCTAGACAGATGGATGGGGAACAGGAAATTTATACTGGGCCTGGCACCTATGTCCCTTATGGACAGAAGTAGCTTATAAATGCCTGCCCCTCAGTGTCCTACTTGGATACAGGACATCATTATTCTGTCAGGAAAACTTGGCTAGGCTTAGAAAGGCCCTCCCAGGTCATTAGCATAGTAACAGTCTATGAATCTATGAATCTTTGTAGGTGGCACGAGGCTGCTTTATATTTCCCATACTGTTCCATACTTTTTTGACTGTCTGAACCTGTAGGGAAGTGTGCCTCTGGTAGGCATGTTTTATACAAATATAGCATGTCTGGTGCTAAACATTTAGCTATTCAGTCTGTAATAAACAAGTTTTCTGGCTAACACAACCACTAACAACATGCCACAAATATTTAAAAAAGTGTAAAATAAAAAATGGTTACCATATCAACAGTAGAAATAGCAGGTGATAGGCTGTCAAATGAATTGATGTTGGTTAATGTAGTTGTGTGATATTAATACCAAGAGAAAATAGACTGGGGACTTCTAAGATGGCTGTACAATGATCAATAGGCTAATTTGAGCTTTCCCAGTGTGGAAACAGAAACTGTTAAAGGGGCAGTGTAATTGTCTATGTAGGTAAAAGTGAGACACTGGCTGTTAATCACACTGTCTGTATGCCATCACAGAAGAGATTTGGAGAACTTGAAATGAAATTAGCCAGAAAACAATAAAGAGAGAGCCCAGCACCTGTGCTGCAAAAAGCAGCTCAAGTTTCAGCTTTGGTATACAAGATGACTTCCAGCAGTTTAGATTAAAAAAAATAAAATAAAATCCACTCTGATATGTTTAAACTGAATAAAACACTGAAGAATATATCAACTTAAATAACAAAAGGTTGGCAGATATAGAAGAAGCTTTAACTAGCTATTCAGATGCATTAATAAAACTGCAAAAATCAAAAAAATAAATGAAAATTCTGGCTGAGCATGAAGCTTCTTGGGAAGAGCTGTTTCAAAAATAGTGGAGTTAGGACACAGTGTGTATGCAGAAACATAAGATTTTTGGCTGTACCCAAGAAACTGGTAGGAACAGACTGGATTACTTTTATGAAAGTTCAAATAAGCAACTGGATTGGTGTTCTATGTCAAGATTTGTTAAACTGGAAAGGGCACAGTGTATATATGGTCCAGATCTGGCCATGAGAAAGCAGACAAGATCAATGTTAGTAAAGATGCACTCATACCTGCTGAAAGAGTTGATTAAGACAAAATTGTGGAAAAAAGGAAAAGTATTAAAAATCAAGGACAGCAGTGTTTGTTGGAAATGTTTTTTCACTGTACACCAGGCAGAAGAGAAGCAAATTTATCCCAGCCATTGAGAATTTAGAGAAGCGGGTATGTGATTCAACATGCTGTATCCAGCTGTCTTCAGAATGTTTTTCCTGGAGGATCAAAGTCATTTTTGATGCAGAACAGGGTGAGGAAGAAATAGAAAATAATTTATCCAACAAAGAATGAGCCAACAAGCACAAAGGGACTCTGCTTCTCGTTCTTCTAATAACAAAGCTCATTACAGAGAAGCACAGGAGTTGACAGAAAACAGTTGTACATTGGAATTGAATCAGTATGATGGGAGATGGAGATGATCAGGAAGAAGACCAGCAGCATTGAATTTAGTGAATAAATTGGAGACTAGAAAGCGCCAACCACATTTATGAAATGTGATTTTGTAAGAAAAAGTGGCTAAGAAAGACTGAACTTTTGTTAACTTTCTTAAATGTGTGGGTGGACTGTAAACCATATACCTCACTTTGTTATTAATATTTAGAAAAACACTAAAGGGGAAACTTTTTTTGTTCTTATTAATGCTTATATAAAACATTTCATGGTATAAATTGCATGTTATATTGTAAAGCAGCTTTGATAAGTATACATTCAGGGTTATTTTAAATGTAATTTCCATGACTGTTGTATAAGTTAAATATTTTAAAGTAAGCAAGTACTTGTTCTTAGCTGTAAGATACATAAGCTTTACTCTGTAACAAGATAAGGAAAGCTGGACAAAGTAAGTTTACATTCACAGTTTTATAGATTGTTACTAGGCTAACAACCCAGAGGGCCTTTCTAAGCCTATTCAAGTTTTTCCAAAAGAGTAATGATGTCCTGTATCCAAATAAGACACTGAGGGCCAGGCATTTATAAGTTACCTCTATCCATAAGGGTCATGGGCACCAGGCACAATGTAAATTTCCTACTCCTCATTGTCTAGGTTACACTTAAACTGATTAATAGACAAAAAAACAAATAGTTCTGTACCACTGGCAGATAACTCAATTCCTTTATTTTCCAACTCACAAAATAAAATTAAACAGAATGAGCGCTTTCGTCTGCCCAAAGCAGACTTCATCAGATCTGTTCTGATGAAGTCTGCTTTGGGAAGATGAAAGCGCTCATTCTGTTTAATTTTATTGTGTGAGTTGGAAAATAAAGGAATTAAGTTATCTGCCAGTGGTATGGAACTATTTGTTTTTTGGTTGTAGCAATTTTGTCTAGTTTGATTAATAGACAAACTCAGCTACATATGGATGGTAAGCTTGTTCCATAGAAAGGGTAGTCTATATATCTGTCTTTACAGCATGTTTCGTTAAGTTGCAGACAAAATTTAGGTCCCCAGACCTTGTATTTCTGGTAGTGTTTGACTTATGAATATGCAAAAGATTCATAAGTGTGGGGTTTGCAGATGCCTTTTAAGCCAGGCATAGATCACCCCTTAGAATCTATAGGAGACTTAGTAGAGGGAAAGGACTTTAAGGTGTTCTGCATAAGGCAGGTGTGTAATGCATTAGATTATTTTTATAAGGAGCTTCTGAGGTTGTTCTAGTTTCTATGTATGCCTGGTGAGGTACATATCATAGGAAGCCTTGTACTCTATGGTTAGTCTGATATGGTCGAGAGCAGTTGGATAATGCCCTTTTTGGATCTAGATCCCATGCTCTTACTTATAAGCAGTGCAATATTAATGGATTGCCTCACCACTGTGGCCACATGATGGTTGAAAGTAAGGCTACTGTCTATGTGCATACCCGGATTCCTGACCACTGGGTCAACTTTTAGGGACGTATTATCAACATGGTAATTAGCCAGTATAGTTGACTTCCCAAGGGGTACAATTATGCATTTTGTAGCACTGAGTTTAAGACCATGGCTTTGGCACCATTTGTTAGTTAGAGATAGGCCTTCTTGAAATGCTAGTGTCTGCAGGGGAGTCAACGATATCTCCCAGCTTGCAATCATCTGCAAACTTAGTCAGCCATAAACCTTCAGCATTTGCTTCCATTTCAGAGAAATAGATGCCAAAAAGTGTGGGTCTAGTACCAAGCCTTGAAAGACTGTACTAGTGGCTGGCCACTGAGTGGAGGTGGCCTCACCTATTTTGACCTACTGTGTCTCAGTGAGCCTGTTGGCTATCCAGCAGGTGATAAAAGGGGTTTATACCTAAATTAGTGAGCTTGTCTATAATGCCTGAATGGGGTATTGTATCAAAAGCTTTGGCCAAGTCAAGGTAAGCTGTGTACACAGTCTTGTCTTCATCAAATTCTTTGGTGACACTCTCAACAACGTCCACCAGATATAATAGGCATGACCTAACTTTAGCAAAACCAAATGTTGTTGGGTCCAGAATTTGCAGGTTACCTATGTCCTCATTTATTATGTCCATGATTTATTTATTTTACATTTGTTGACCGGGCTAGTCTAACTGGATACATGTCCGTTTTCAGTAGAGGCCCGGGGAGAAAAGCTCCAAGCATAAGCAACAACATAACTTACAGCATAACATACAATTTATACAATAGTAAGATAATAGTAGAACATCGTTGAGATTCTAAATATGGAAAAACTTATACAGAGTCCTTTTTTTTTTTTTTTTTGTAAAGCTAATATAAAGATTCTTATAAAGTAGTAAAAAGGGAAACTTGTTAGATACTAGTGGGATGTTAAATAACTGGTTAGTTAGGTCAGCATCTATGTACAAAAGGTTAGCAAAGTATGAGGCAAGCATGATTGGGGAGAGAAGTATTAGTCAGGGTTAGAGCAGGGACAAAGCCATGATGATTCTTTCCATGGCCTTACATAGGAGGCTGGTGAGACTTGCGGGCCTGTAGTTAACCGGATCAGTGGTTGGACCGTCTTTGTGAAGGAAAATGACTGTAGGCATCTTCCATTCCTTGGGCACAAAACCTGACTGGAGGTTGCATTTCAAAAGTGATTCAGGTGGACAAGAGAAGTTATGTTTCATGCTATTTGTTAAGCATCCTTGGATGCAGTGTTTTTGGCATTGGAAAGTACATTGATGGCCTGTTCCTTAATAATGGTTGGGTGGATTGTGGTGCACTGTATTTCCTTTGGACTATCAGGGGGGAATTTGAGTTGAACCTATCAGCCAAAGGGTTGGCAATGGCCTCCGGTTCAGTGTGGGTGAAGCCATTTACAATAAGTTCTGGGCATTGTTGTATATTTCCCTTGAGGTTACACACTAAACTATAGAAAGCTTTGTGGTTGTCCTTTGCCTTAGAAGCTGTTTTTTTTCTTCACATTTAACATTTTAAGTATTAATTAATCCTCTTAGCTGCCTGTTTAGATTGGTTAGGAGGCTTTCAGTATGCATGGTTTTGTTCCTGCTATGCTTGGTGAAGATTTTTTTTTTCTTTTGTTGTATAACCGATCGATATTGTGATTCCACTAGGCTGGCTTGACTTTTGATTTTGTCTTATTCTTGATACAAATGGGCACAGCTTGCTGTATACAGTTATCAGTATAGCTGTACAGAGAATTTGTAAATAGCTCAGCATATGCTATGCTGTTTATTGGATTTAGGGGTGCTTGGAATTTAGCCAAGGTGTCATTTAGTAGAGAGAGGTTAACTTTGAAATAGTTCCTACAGGTTTTTGGTTTCATTGGATATCTGGATTTAATTTTTATTTCAAGCAATACTGCCTTATGGTCATGTCTGATGAGCAAACACATTACATTGGGTGAGGACGATCACCTCCCACCATGTTCGTGAGTATAAGGTCAAGGATGTTTGTACTCGTAGTAAAAGAATGAACCAACTGTTCCAGGATGTTATTAACAAAGTTTAGGAATCATTGAGCTTGTGCATTACAAGTGGTGTCAGATTTCCACTCTATAGAGCGGTAGTTCAGATCCCTCATGAATATCATATTGGGTTGAATCATGATGGACTATAGTACATTGAGATAGACAGCATGGGTTTCTTCAGACATGGGGGACCTGTAGATTTCAAGGATATAATAAGAGACTCTGTTTATGGTGAGTTGCACATGTATGTGTTTCAGTGGGTCATACACTTTAACTGGTCTGGATGTGAGGTTTGTTTTATGTAGACTGAGTCTCCTCCAGCTTTAGATCCCTCCGTGTGGTAGCTGGTCTAAAGGTGTAAAAGACAGAATAACCTTGCATTGCTGGGGTACTCTGATGTTAAACCATGTATGTGTTACTGCGCAGATGTCTACACTCTTCAGGGAGAGGAAGGCTTGCAGGCAGTGGAGTTTGTTGTTAAGACATCTAGCATTGAGCAATACCACCTTAAGATATTCCTTCATAAGTTCAGTTAAGTTGGTAGTTTTATCAGTTTGGCATTGCCTAAAAAGGGACTATGGGTATGGAAAAGGTCTTTGCCAATATCTGAATGTTTAGAGGGTATAAGTGCATTTTATCCCTGGCAAAGCAGCATGATCTGTCAACCATGTCCTTATAGGCTACCAAATATTGTACCCCCTTGAACTGACAACAAGAGATTCAAATTGTTAAACAAGCTAGCCTTCTAGTGAATCAAATAAAGGCACAATAAGATTTACAACAGCAATTCCCAGCTCAGAAGGGCATAGGCTATCCTCTCTTGCCGCAAGAGTGTAGACCACGGTCATCCTTCCTAATGTAAAATAACTAGTTTGAAGCCCAATTGCTTAAATCAGAACAAAGACTCTTAGAATAACAGGCAGAATAAGCCTTCACCAGCAATTCCCATCTCAGAAGGGTGGAGGCTACCTTATCATCCCACAAAAATGTAGACCATAAACCTTTTTAATGTAAAATAACTGGTTTGGAACACAAGCACTTAAACCAGAATTAAAATACTTTTAGAATAACAGACACAAAAAGCCTTCAATCAGCAATTCCCAACTCAGAATGGTGTAAGCTACCCATCCTGCTACTAAGGTGTATACCACAAGCCTTTCTTGTGTAAGGTAACTAGTTTGTAGCCCAAATGCTCAAATCAGAACTATAAAGCTTAGAATAACAGTTACAGTGTAATCAGACTACTAACAAGCAGTAATAAATGCAGCAGATTAAATGTTACTGAGCACTTTAAGAGCACAACTACAGTAAAAGTAGCTAAATAAAATGAATTTTTAGTAAGTGGGAATATAGGAAAGATGAGATAATTCAGGTTTAAGAGACTAATGGGGTTGGCCTTCCCAGCTGATCTGTCAGTGCTCATTAGAATGGACTGATTATATCAGACTGGGAGGAATGTCCAAAATCAGATTTATAGTAGGAGCAGACAACTCAAAAGCCACCAAGTTTAAAAGTACAACAGCAGCAGTTTGGATGGGTCGGAATAATCAAATGCAGGCAGAGATCAGCAAGTCAACAAGCACTACAACTAAACAAAGATGCCACTAAATATTTGTAGTTAAATGAGGAGTGCTGCTTTTCAGGACCTCCCACTAATTATCTGGATGTTATTCACTGTCTCTAAAAGATTTTTTTTGCAGTTATTGTAATGTGATCTTGGGCTGCTGGGGTAGGGATGGGGTGTAAATGTGTACTGATTATATTGCATGTAAGATAGTAATTCCCCTTCATTTTGCAAGGATGATGTCCTTGGCTTTACTTATGTGAATTTTTTGAGTAAATAGGCTTGGAAAATAAGACAGAATAATGAAAGGCATGACATATGCTAGGTTGCTTGAATCTGCAAAGTTAATAGTTTTTTTCCAGTAACAAATACACTCAGTAGGAGATATGAAGTCCACAGCTGAAGGCAGCTGGCTAGGGAAAGTCTGTAAATTGTGCCTGAGTGAAATGTACAAAGATTCCTTCAACATCTGTAAAGTTGTTAGCTGTTTTTCTTTCCATTCTTGACTTTTACTTACGGAGCAGCTGTCTCAGGTGCAAGTAATACAAATTCTAAGCACTCTTTGCTGTGGTAAATGCAAAATGTAAAGGTTCAGAGCTGATTGAAAAAAAATAAAGTCTGAAACTAGGGAAGTGAATAAGAAATAATAACCTCCCTAGGAGTCTTAATACTTTAATGCAGTTAATAGAACATGCCCTTTTTATTTTATTTAAAGGTAGCCAGTACACTTTTTTTTGTAAAAGTTAATATTTTGAGAAAGCATGCAAGCTATTTTTCCACATCTTGGAGGGGAAGAGAGATAAGGAAAGTACAGACAGCAATCATTATAAGTGGGAGCACAGGCTGCAGCATGTACTTTAGCATGAGTAATCTTAATTTTAGATTAGGTAATGTCTGTGGGGTGCAGCCTCTGATGTGAGGCAGTTGCTCCTATCTGGAGGGTTAAACTTCAGTTATTGAAAGGATACATAGTTTTTGTGTTTCTTCTAAGTTTATAAGGGATTTGGTGTTCTAAAAATTAATATAGCTTTTTATTGAAGGATTTTTATTAAAGCAGAAAGTCTTGAAAATGCAACATAGATTTAAATGTAGATGAGAAGAAACGACTGTATAAAATATCAGCCTGTGTGCATGTAAGACAAAAGTAGGAAATACACATTCAAAAGAATTTTCATATATAATAGATAGGAGCAATAGCTTTCTATCATAATGGCTGCTCTTCTCATATCATCTTGGAATGTAAATGGACTTTAAGTACAGAGAAAAAGGAAAGAGTATTGAATTATACTAAGAAATATAGGGTGCAAATAGCAATGTTGCAGTTGCCACATTTGGATAAAAGTGAGCATGTGATAAGGAAATAATTTCAGGATGGATTTTAAGCAGAATATTAAAGACAAGGGAAATGGGAATAATAATAATAATGATTGCAAAGAGTCTCAAATAGTGATATAAGAGGAAAAGAAAGATTAACAAACCAGCAGTCAGAATGAATGTGTTGGGGCACAGCTTATTGAAGGGGAGTCAGGGTGTATCACCAGAGGCCTAAGGAGCACATATTGCTACAGTGGTGCATTACAGCAAGCTTGGAAAATGTGAGTGCATGTGTGTGGGGGTTACACGTTTCCTGCCATTGGTAGCAATAGTATAGATCAAGGGATTGGGTAGGATCCACCAGATCTACTGACTGAACTACTACCTACAACTCAGCTTTTACAGCAAATGGAAGGAAAGGGACTGAAGTGCCCATTCCAGGGAATGACTAGGCCATAGAGAGTAAACATCCCCTACCTAAACAATATGGATTCTTACAGACTGTTAGATACACAGCAAACTGCATATTGTTTATTGAGGTCTTCTACTACCCTTTTGTACTTCTATCATTCTGCTTCCCATCTACATTTACCTCACCTTAGTGGCATAATCATTATTTTATTTTATTTTTATTTTTATTTTACATTTGTTGACCGGGATAGTCCGACTGGATGCATATCCATTTTCAGTGGAGGCCCGGGGAGAAAAGCCCCAAGGGTAAGCAGATGCAGCATTACATAATACAAACAGACTATTTACAGAGATTACATAAGTAAGCAAGTTAAACAAGTTCCACAGGTTACAGTTAATCCTGAGCACAAGTCAGGATTAAATTAAATTACACAGTAAACTGGTTAACAGATTTTTACACATTCTAGAGTGAGTTAGCCAGGCTTGATACATTGACATAGCCAGTTAAGTGACAGATGTTGTTTGAGTCTAGTTTTAAATTGACCTAAGGTGGAAAGTAAGGTAATATCAGCTGGAAGAGAGTTCCAGGATCTACTTACAGAGTTTGCAAAGAGAGAATCACCGGCTGTGTTATTAATTTTGCTAGTCTGAATTAGTAGTTTGTTAGAGGATCGAAGCGGTCTAGGATTGTTGTAGGGGGTGATAATATTTTTAATTGCAGGAGTATTGTCCGGATTATAGAGGATTTTATAGGCCATAATCAGTTGGTTATACTGGATTAGGCTGGGTAGTTCAAGCCACCCAAGCTGATTTAGATTGATGCAATGATGTGTCCTAAAAGGCAGCCCAGTGGCAAACCTGGCATTATAACTTACTTTTACATTGTGGATGTTAGAAAAGCTGTCTTATCATTAAAAAAGGTGAAATACATCATCATTGTCACAGAGATTGCTCTTTTCCATCCTTGCTATAGACACCCTCTCATCCACGTCCTTGCTCATCTGTTCACTTTCATATGCCAGGCATTGTAGTGCCAGATAATACATTTCTAAATATGCTAGTACTTGACCCCAGTAGCATTGAAATACCTCATACTTCTTTACATATCCTGGACACTACTCTGTGGATGTTTGCTTTTTTGTACTACCACCTGCCAAGTCATTGACACCTATACATTTTATACATGAGAGTACATTCTGACATCCATATCAAGCTTTCTCACTTCTTGGCTTCTCCTACCTAATCTTTGTCCCAGCACAATTCTCAATGCAACTCGCTTACCTATCTGACTTGCCTGCCCATCTGCTCTTTGTGATTGAATCTTGCTGCAGTACTTCATAAATGCTCCTGCTTGCTTCTTATGAACTAATTCTTCTGTGTGTACTGTTTCTGAAGCTGTGTATTTCCCCCTGCGGTTGTTCTCTCTGTGGTGTCAGAATGTTTAGCACTGTTAATGAAGCTGTGTATTCCTGCCTGCGGTTGTTCTCTCTGTGGCATCAGAATGTTTAACACTAATTCTGAAGCTGTGTATTTACCCAGTGTGGTTGTTCTCTCTATGGTATCAGAATGTTTAGCACTGTTTCTGAAGCTGTGTATTCCCCCAGAGCGGTTGTTCTCTCTGTGGTATCAGAATGTTTGGTGATATTTCTAAAACTGTGTATTTCCTCCTGTGGCTGTTCTCACTATGGTATTAGAATGTTTAGCACTGTTTCTGAAGATGTGCATTTCCCCCATGCGGTTGTTCTTTTTATGGTATCAGAATGTTTAGCACTGTTTCTGAAGCTGTGTATTTCCCTCTGCAGTTGTTCTCTCTATGATATCGGAATGTTTAGCATTGTATATGAAGCTGTGTATTTCCACCGTGGTTGTTCTCTCTATGGTTTCAGGAGGTTATCACTGTTTCTGAAGCAGTATATTTCCCCTTGCAATTGTTCTCTCTATGGTATTAAAATGTTTAGCAGTATTTTTGAAACTGTGTATTTCCCCTTGTGCTTGTTTTCGCTATGGTATCAGAATGTTTAGCAGTATTTTTGAAGCTGTGTATTTCCCCTTGTGCTTGTTCTCTCTACAATATCAGAATGTTTAGCACTGTTTGTGAAGGGGTCTATTTTTGCTTGTGGTTGTTCTCTCTATGGTATCATAATGTTTAGCACTGTTCCTGAAGCTGTGTATTTCCTCCATGATTTTTCTCTCTATGGTATTACAATGTTTAGCACTGTTCCTGAATCTGTATATTTCCCATTGCGGTTGTTCTCGCTATGGTATCAGAATGCATAGCCCTGTTTCTGAAGCTGTGTAATTTCCCCTGTGTTTGTTCTCTATTGTGTCAGAATGTTTAGCACTGTTTCTGAAGCTGTGTATTCCCCACTGCGGTGGTTCCCATTATGGTATCAGAATGTTTAGCAGTATTTTTGAATCTGTGTATTTCCCCCCTGTGGTTGTTCTCACTATGGTATCAGAATATTTACCACTGTCTCTGAAGATGTTCATTTCCCCCCATACGATTGTTCTTTTTATGGTGTCAGAATGTTTAGCACTGTATCTGAAGCTGTGCATTTCCCTCTGTAGCTGTTCTCTCTATGGTATCAGAATGTTTAGTAGTATTTTTGAAGTTGTGTATTTCCCCTTGTGCTTGTTCTCTCTATGGTATCAGAATGTTTATCAGTGTTTCTAAAGCTGTGTATTCCCCCATGGCTGTTTTCTCTATGGTATCAGAATGTTTGGCACTGTTTCTGAAGCTGTGTGTCCTCCCCCCCTGCGGTTGTTCTCTCTATGGTGTCAGAATGTTTATCCCTGTTTCTGCAGCTGTGTAATTTCCCGGTGGTTGTTCTCTCTATGGTGTCAGAATGTTTAGCACTGTTTCTGAACCTGTGTATTTTCCCTTGTGGTTGTTCTCTTTGGGTGTCTTAATGCTTAGCACTGTTTCTGAGGCTGTGTATTTCCATTTGCATTTGTTCTCTCTATCGTATCAGAATGTTTGGCACTGTTTCTAAAGCTGTGTATTTCCCCCTGCAGTTGTTTTCTCTGTGGTTCATAGGTTGGTACTAGGCTATCGGCCCTAGGGCCTGTACAAGCCTAGCCATAACAATTCCTTGGTATCAGAATGTTTAGCACTGTTTCTGATGCTGTATGTTTCCCCCTGCGGTTGTTCTCTCTATGGTATCAGAATGTTTAGCACTGAGTCTGAAGCTGTGTATTTTCCCTTGTGGTTATTCTCTTTGGGTGTCTTAATGCTTAGCATTGTTTCTGAGGCTGTACATTTCCCCTGTGGTTGTTTTCTCTATGGTATCAGAATGCTTAGCACTGTTTCTGAAGCTGTGTATTTCCAGTTGCAATTGTTCTCTCTGTGGTATCAGAATGTTTAGCACTGTTTCTGATGCTGTATGTTTCCCCTTGTGGTTGTTCTCTCTGTGGTATCAGAATGTTTAGCACTGAGTCTGAAGCTGTGTATTTTCCCTTGTGGTTGTTCTCTTTGGGTGTCTTAATGCTTAGCACTGTTTCTGAAGCTGTGTATTTCCAGTTGCAGTTTTTCTCTCTATGGTATCAGAATGTTTAGCACTGTTTCTGATGCTGTATGTTTCCCCCTGTGGTTGTTCTCTCTATGGTGTCAGAATGTTTAGCAATTTCTCCTTCCTCTGTATTGTTTTTCTGCTCTTTGTTCCTACATTGCCCATTCTGCCACTTACTCCTCCTCCACCTTGTTTTCTTCTCTGTTTCCTTTGTAACTAGTTTTGCTGCCCACTGTCATGTATGAATCCTCTTCCTTTCTGTAGCTGGCACATTTTTGGACTGCTGGTCTGTTCTACCTACCTTCCAATCTTCAGTCACGGATTGTTCCTCTATAGCTGTACACTCTTCTGCCCAAATCTTCTCTAACCCTCTTTTCTGTATCTAACACTGCTCTCCTGCCTACTCTTCATTTTGTCTCTCTTACCTCCTCACACATCTACCCACATCCTCTTTCTGTCTGATAAGGTTCTGACCCTCCTGTCTCTTCACAGGAAATCATCCCAGTTTCTATTAACTCACATGTAGGTTCTGAGCTTCCCAGTTATCCTCTTCAGCTGAACTCCTTTATCTTTCAGGATCCGCCTCTTGTTCCAAAATGTGCTTGCTTAAGGCACAGTGTCATACAGCATTGAGAATACTTGAACCATCTCAGCCCTCATCTTTCCACCAACCCATTTTATATTTTTTACTCTTAATTCTTTCAACTTTTAGGAGTTTTATAATTTGTACTCACTGATTCTTATTAAATTGCTTCCTAGTCTACTTTTGTTTCTACCTACCTGGGAACTGTTTCTGGCCACATTCTCCATACTAAACCCTTGTCTTTCCTATCCATTCTGTACTTGCTTGCATCCTACATTCATTACAAGATGGGTATATGTCCATTACAGCTGAATTTCCCAAATGAAATGAGGAAGACTGTACCTCTTTGGGATCTCCAAATAGGTTCATAGGTTCATACCAGGCTATCTGCCCTAGGGCATTTATAAGCCTAGCCAGAGTGTGTTTGGCTTTCGCCACCCATTTTAAATTAATTTTGCTATGCCCTTTTTCGAGGTTAGTATACTGTGCCTCTGTCTAACAGTGACAAAGAAGTGATACCCGGGGTAAACCTACGATCTCCCATCCACTCATCAAGATTCCTCTTGAAGAGAGTCAATGAGGGACTCTGCCTAACCTGGACTGGGATTTTATTCCAGAGTGAAGGGAGCCTCTGGGTTATGAATCTGTCCCTCCAGCATGTCCTATTTATTTCAGTGCTGAGGTTCAAGTCTCTCGAGCACGTAGCTCGATGGGATTTGGATTTTCTGAGGTGCAGCATGTCCATTAATTCCGGGTTGGACATGGCTTTATACATCAGGCACAGATCGCCTCTGAACAGGCGGTATGCCACTGAGTAGAGCTGGACTTTCTTTAACCGGGCAGCATATGGCATCTGTTTGAGCCCTTTGATCCTCTTGGTGAGGTACTTTTGGCGTCTTTCCAGTTGCTGTAGGTGTCTGGTAAAGTACATCCCAAAAGGGGCATTGTACTCAATTATGGGCCTGATGAGGGATGAGTAAAGAGGCATGATGACCTCCCCTGATCTAGATGTGAATCCCTTCATGATTAGATGGGCTATATAAAATGTTTTTCTAACCACTTTGGCCACGTGGTTGTCAAATGAGAGATTGCTATCAACTTGGGTCCCAGGTCCCTAATTACTTCTTCTGTACTTAATGGATTACCACCTATGTGGTAATTTGTGGGCACTTTGTTTTTGCCAAAGGGGATGACTATACACTTTTTGGTATTTAGCTTGAGGCCATGGCTCTGGCACCAGTTGTCTGTTTCGATGAGGCCCTTTTGGAGGATGCTTGTGTCAGCTGGAGTGTTGATTATGGCACCCAGTTTGCAGTCATCTGCGAACTTGGTCAGCCACAGTCCTTCCATGTTGGCCTGTACCTCCGAGAAATATATACTGAACAAGAGAGGTCCCAGGACTGAGCCTTGTGGGACACCACTTGTAACTGGTTTGTAGTCTGACATGTCTCCAGCAATTCTAACCATGTGGGTTCTGTCCTTGAGCCAGTTTGCAATCCATCTAGTGACATAGGGGCTTATATTTAAGCTGGTGAGCTTATCTATAATGCCCGAGTGGGGTATTGTATCAAAGGCTTTTGCGAGGTCCAGGTAGGCTGTGTGGACCACCTTCCCCTTGTCAATGGCCTTGGTGACTGTTTCAAAGAAATCAACCAGGTTTAAGAGGCAGGATCTGCCCTTAACAAAGCCGAACTGGGTAGGATCCAGTGTCTGTAGGTCCCCAATATCTTTATTTATGAGGTCCATGATGATCCTTTCCATAGCTTTGCAGACCAAGCTAGTCAGGCTTATGGGGCGATAGTTTCCAGGATCCGTTGAGGCACCACCTTTATGGAGAGGGACCACTGTTGCTGTACGCCACTTTTTGGGCACATATCCTGTAGTAAGGCTGAGATTGAACAGTAGTTTTATGTTTGGGTTTTGTGTGATTATGTGTTTGGTTTGCTGTCGTGGTAGGTCTATGTGAGACTGGAATTGTAGTGAGTGTGGTTTCCTTCTCCTCCTGACTGGTTATGCCAGTACTGAGTTGAGAGAGCTCTTCAAGTCTGGTTAGAAGACATCCTGAGGAAAATATCCCATGTTTTACAAATACACTGCTACAGTAATCCTTTTAATGAACACCATTGAATTCATGACTGAGCAGAAAGTATTTTAGTTGTAAAGAAAGAATATAACAGAATCATATCAAAATCAATCACTGTAGTCAAATACTGTCACCAACCAACCTAAAGATGTTTAGCCACAATCTTCACTTTCTCACTAAGGTACTTATACTATATTATACTTACAAAGCATTGTATTCAACTCATCTCAGCTCAACATATTGTATGGAATAGGTACAGTTCATAAAAAGCATATCTATTAAAAACCAGACAATTGGAGCAGCTTATTTATCCAGCTTTCATTAATTTTGGTGCAATTGCCTCCTTTCTGCCTGCAGTTCATAAATCTCTAA
The DNA here is from genome assembly GCF_019279795.1 of Protopterus annectens. NCBI lineage: Eukaryota > Metazoa > Chordata > Ceratodontiformes > Protopteridae > Protopterus > Protopterus annectens. The sequence continues at coordinate 661,043,880 of NC_056725.1, forward strand.
AAGGAATATACTCTGTATAAAAAGTATCAAGTATTCAACAAACTGTGTTTTCAGTAAAGTGCCTTGCCCTTTTAATGTGTTTATTTTATTGTAAATTTCTATTGTCCCGAATCAACAGTGTAACCAGTACTCAAGTACTACACTAGTGTCACCTGCTGGCGAAAATAAACAAACACACATAAACTAAAATGTAGCAAGGACATTGTATGTGTGAACGCATACACAGAACTCGGGTGGTTAGGAAGACCTGTGACAAAAATGAAGTAACAAATTACAAGAATGAGAGTGTCTGATAATTCTCGCAATGAACAAGTGCAGGTCTACTGTCATTGTCATTATGCTGTTGGCAATTATTATGTTTCTCTTTCTACCAGCCTGATGAAAATGGAGACTGCCTAGCACAGTACAGTGGAGAACTTCAAGTCAAAGCAAAGTTTGTTTTGTATACCCAGGAACAAAAACCTCAATCAGGAAATGAAGGATCATCAGGTAAGCCTCATTTGTAAACTGCTCTTGGCTTAGATGCATTCTTGCTATAGATATTCTAAACTCAGTGTAGCACTATCACTTGTTAAGAAATATGACCTGCATGCTAATTGGATTCTGACTTCCAAAATAATATACTTAAGCATAAATATATTATAAATGTATTATGGCATGCACATATATCAGAAATGATATCTCACTGATTTCTTTAAATTAACAAATGCCTTTGAGTTTCCCATTTCCAAATAGCTTCACTTTGATGTCAAACAGTGTCCTCGGTTAGTGCAAACTGCATTAATATATGAGCATGCTACCAATATATATTGCATCTAAACTAATCATTTTATTTTAATCCTGCTGTGTATCATTTGAATAGAACAGTTATGTTACTCACTTCATTTAAAGAGTTGCACTAAGAATGCTTTTGTCTTTTTAACATATTGATTGAAACCACCAGAAAAAGAATGATTTTTTACTAAATGGTGATTTAACTTGTTTATATTTTTGCTATGAAGTAACAGATTCACACATTAGTTTTGCTTAGAGGTTAGAAATGATTACTGAGAACATACACATTATCATCATAAAGTATCCCAAGAGATTGAAGTAAGTGAACTGCTTTAATAGACTGAACTTTAAAAGAAAATTCTGTGTGGAGTGGACTGCTTGAGCTTTTTTTTTTTTGTTAAGATTGATAACAGCATTTTTATCCAGCTAGGCATCGTATTTCCTGACTTTTGCTGTGAATTTCCTTATGTTGTACAGCCTATTAATGTTTGGATTCCACTAGGATGGCTTGTTTTTTTTTTTTTTTTTTGAGTTTGTTCTGAACTTGTTTATGGTTGGCACATCATTTACTTTCATGATTGAATAGAGGATCTGTGAACAATTCCACATTGGCAACTGTGTTCTCAGGGCTTGTGGAAACATGAAGTTTTGTTGGGTGTCACTTAATAATAGGAAGTTTGTCCTAAAATAGTTTCTAAATGATACAAGGGGTCACAGGTTTTATTTTTATTTCAAAGGAGACAGCTTTATTAACCGATCTTAGCAGAGAGGAAATTACACGGGGTGGGGTTGGGGGGGGGGTGTCTAGCATTCTCCCATGTTAGTGAGGACTGGCTGCAGAGAGAGCAGGAAAGTCCACGTCCATGGTTTCTGGCCCTAGTTGGGTAGTCAGTAAGTTGTTGCAGGAATAAAGAATAGTCATACGTGTGGACCAATGCTTGTCACTGCTCAAACTAGTTCTCTTTGTTTAGTAAAAGGGTAGTCTTGCTGGACAAAAAGTGCAGGAATGAAGCAATTAAGTACCAGCAGCAAATACAAAGTTGCAAATTACACAGTAACATTACCTGTAAGGCTTCTCAAAAGTTTAAATCTCAGCAATCAAGAAACATTACAATAAAGGAAGTTTTAAAATGATTTAAAGTGAAAAAATCAACAAATAAAGAAAATACAAAGCAATAGCACTCAAATACAGTTAACAGAAGTGCAAAACAATAAAATACATCTCTTATCTTTCAAGGATGGAACAGGAATAATTCAGGAGCCTATCAGATTGTGGCAGAGAAACTGAGCTGGAGACACTTTGTAGTAAGGGAGGTTTACTCAAGAGCAATACTGGTTTGTTGGGTGGCCACAGTATTATGGAAGAGAGGGACTTTGGAAGTCAGATTACCATAAGGGATAGAAGCCAGAGACACAAGTTTTAAAAACACAACAGGGAAAAGGTAGGATGGTTGGGGGAAAATTCAAACAGCAAGAAGCAGACTAGGTAGAGAAGGATGCAATCAAATAAAACCAGTACTGGAGCTCTGTGACTTCAGAAACAGACAATTCTCTTAGTCCTATGACTCTGAGCGACAGGTCAATGCCCTCAGGTAGTTTAGAATTATAGAAACTTTTTTTTTTTCTTTTCAAATAACTTTTTATTTTATTTCACAAATAACAAAGCATTACAAAAAAAAAACTGTGATTGAGTAACAGAACAATACATGCAAGAGTGAACAAGAAAACAAAAAAAAATAAACTACCTATACCTAAAAGCTAACTAATTTATATACAATATTTACAAGCAAAAATGCTACCAGACAAATAAAATCTGTTGGAAAAGAAAATACAAAGTTATGGGGGATATCAGTGGATCTCCGAGTGTGACAAGGGGGAGGGACCTCTACGGTAAAAAGATGATAAGCTACGAGAAGGATTATTCACAAAGAATTTGGTCAAGTAAACATTTCCATAATTTTTCAAAGTAGGCTTTCTTCTTGGGCCCATTTATGATAAACTGTTGCGCAGAAATATATTTCAATGACATCTCTTTAAAACCCTTCCAGCAAAGTTTAGTGCGATCCATCCAGTTTTTAGTTATGTATAATATGATAAGGGAGCAGAGAGTGATTAGTACATGATGTTTTAACTTGGGTAGCTTAGTGATGGGGATATAGAGAATGGCTGTTTCCCAGGAAAGGGTAGATTTGTGTTAGCCCATTTTCTCGAGTCGTACTTTTAAAGAACACCAAAGTTTGTGGGTATGATTCCAGAACCAAAAAATATGAAGGAGGTCAGCTCTCGGAAAGGAACAACCAGTACAAGAAGGAGAGATTTTGGGGTCAAAACAATTAAGTACTGAGGGCGCGTAATAAGAGTTATTATTGATCATCAGTTGTGTGTAGATGAGTTTTTTAAAAGGGGAAAGTTCTGTGGTAATTTTTATAGCAGAAAGTTTTTGATCCTCCGTAATAAGGGTTCCTTGATTGTCCCAGTAACTAGGGAAAAGGCAGCCTGAGTTATGTAGTAAAGAGTTCAATAAGTTGTAGGATCTAGAGAGCATTTTCGCTGGACTCAAGACAGTAGATATAATTTCACTGAGCCTGTTAATTTCCATTTCCTGAGAATTGGCAGAAAATTTAGCAAATTGTGAAGAGATTAACTCTCTTAATAGCCGGAGAATGACTGTGTATTTGTTGTTGGTTTTAAGAATTAGTCATAACTCAGAAAGAGTTTTCACCTTGTATTTGAAAATATCCCATACCTTGATATCTTTAATAAGAAGAAAGTCAGTAAGGTTAACCATTTTATTATTGATCTTGATGTTTGGATTGAGATGAAGGGGCTGGAGCAGGGGTAGAGTATTTTCGAGGTTAATGTCCTTTATCAATTTTTGGAATAGTCTGATCTTATGCTTTAGGGTACTAAATAATTTGGAATTGTTAATGGCAGTTGGGGATAAAAATGGGAGAGCTTTCAGGTTAATTTTGTTATTAACAATGTGGTGGTACCATATTTTCAACTAGGATGGGGACAGAGTATGAGCTTTGCAGCTGAGATTTGAGATAGTCAAGATTCTATTAGCACAGATAATCATGTAGTAGAGTTGGAAATTTGGAAGGCATAGCCCACCTTTTGCCTTAGGGTAAGCTAGCTTGGAGTAAGATATCCTAACTGCTTTAGGAAACCAAATGAATTTGGCTAGTTCTTTATTCATTTTGTAGAATAGATTATTAGAAACAATCAGATTTGATGCATTAAACTGGTAGAGGAGTCTGGGCAAGACATTCATTTTCACTATTGCGACCTTGGATAAAAAGGACAGATTAATAAGTTTCCATCTGTGGAGGTCCTGACATATTTTAGACAAAGTTCTAAGTAAATTGTTTTGAAGCATGGATGCTTGATTGTGCTCGAAGTGTATTCCAAGGTATTTAAGGTGGTAAGTTGTTTGAAAGGGAGAGTCCGGAAAGTAGTAAGATTTATGACCATCAGGATTAATAGAAAAATGTGTTATTTCTTATTATTGATCTGATAATCTGAAGCCTTAGAGATTTTACACAGGTCTGTGTTGGGCTATTGGAAATATAGGTTAAGGTCGTCAGCAAAAGCAGAAAGCATTATATTAGTATTTAAGACTTTGGGAATTGAGTGATAGGTATTTTGGGCAATAAATATGAAAAAGGGTTCAATGAAAATATTAAAGAGAAAGGGGGAAGTGGGCATCCTTGTCTTATTCCATTCGTAATCCTAATTGGGCTGGAAATGTTTTTGTTTACATGTAAGTAGGTATAGGAATTTGTATATAGTAGTCTAATCATATCAGAAAAAGCTTTAGGTATGCTAAAATAGGATAAGGTTGAGAACAAAAAGTCCCCATTTACTCTGTCAAATGCTTTGGAAGCATCTAATGTTAAGGCGTAGATCGGATTTTTGTCTTTTTTTGTAGACTGTATTAGGGAATCAAGAGTTAGAGTGTTGTCCCAAGTGTGCCTGTGATTCATAAAACCTGCTTGGTCAGGGGATATTAAGGAGGGCATGATTTTTTTAAGTCTGTTGGCTAAGATAGCGGAGAAGATTTTTATATCAGTGTTTATTAATGAAATGGGTCTGTAGTTGTGGGGATCAGCTCTATCTTGCTTGTTTTTTAGGATCAAGATTGTTTTCAAATTGTTCCAATGTAAGTCAGTAATCCCATTTTTTATAATGAAATTGAAAACCTTTAAAAGAATAGAGGAAATTCTTAGATTAAAGACTCTAAAGAAATTGGTGGTGAAGCCATCGGGGCCAGGGGATTTGCCAAGTTTGAGGTTATTAATAACATTTTGAATCTCTTGGATCTCCAGCAGCGCAGATAGCAAAGATCTTTGATTATCATTCAGGGAGGGGAAGTTGATAGAATTAAAAAATGTCTCCATGTGAGACTTAGGGGTGTTAGTTTCCTTCCTACCATAAACATCTGAGTAGAGAAAATGGAACAATTGGATTATTTCAGTGTCCGATTTATAAATTTTATTTTGGGAATGTAGGATAGAAATTCTGGGAACACACTGATTGTTTTTTATTATTCTCACAAGAGTTCTAGAGGGGGTTTGCACCCATTCAGAGTATGTTGCAATAAGTTTTTGTTCTTGCAGGGAATAATTTTGTGTATGGAGTTCTAGTAATTCTTTTTGAGTAATATTGATCATCTTGTCTATCCCCGGGTCTGAACCTATTCTCTGCTTCTTTTCTAATATGGATAAGTTTAAAATCAGATTAGTTTCTTTCTCTTTGTTAAGTTTTTTGAAGAAGGAGGCCTTGTTGATCAAAAAACCTCTCAGTTTGGCTTTGAAGGCTGCCCATTGAATATCTGGAGGAATTTGGGAGGTCTTAAGACTAATGTCTAAGTCTGCTAAGATGTCATTAATTTCTTTGATTGTATGTTTGTTACACAATAAATTATTGTTTAAGGTCCAGTTAGCAAATAAGGGAGCTGAAGGCGTGAACATAATTTTGAGGGAAATCCTTGCATGATCTGAAAGAAATCTAGGTTCTGTACTAAAGTTAATCTTAAACTTTGACATGGGGTCAGAAATTAAAAAGAAGTCTAAACGTGACCACGAATTGTAGCATTGGGAATAGTATGTGTAGATTTTTTCTTTGGTTGAGATGTCACTAAATGAGATAGGATCAATGAGGTTGAAGTAGAATTATAGAAACGTTAGGTTTTACAACTGAGGACAGGAAAGAATTGTAGCTAATCAGCAGGGAGCAGTACTTAATGAATCAGTGGGGACTAGGCAGACACAAAGAAGATGGAAAACAATAAAGTAAACAGAAAGGCACTAGAATGTGACTTTAAGCAGGTGAATGATAAGCAAAACTGGAATATAAACATCTGTAAAAGCACTTAAGCACAAATTCTGCAGCAGAATTTACAATATTGCCATTACTGCAATCCCACTACAGTCTAAGGCACCATACTATGCAGAAATTTGCCAGCAACCCTATTTATGGAAAAAATGCAATAAAAAATGACTAAATGAGGCTCAAATCTGATAGAACTTTACAGTTCTGCCACAACTGTAAATGAAACTACAAGACTATCAGCCCAGGCAAAGTTCAAAATACAGTCTTCTTTTACAGTTAATTCCACTTAAGGGGATAGAAGTGCAATACAATGCATAAAAGATGCTAAGATCTTGTAATTCACAATTTTCCCACAACTGCAGATGAAGCTAAACTAAAAAAAAATAAAAATGAAAAGACAGAACGTTTTTGGCTAAAGCATGGACAAAAGTGCAAAAACATTACCAACACACAGGTCACTATAAGTGCAGTTGAAAATATTTAAGCAGAATGGAAATATTTTTTTTTTCTTTCCTTTTTGATGAAAAGCTTGTTTCTCACAGTTCAGGGCTTTCCATTGCTCTCAGAATCCTGAATAAAAAACCTCACGTGATGGACTCATGAGTGCAGAACCTCCCTTATGTTGCACTTCATTATCAGTAATCCATCTGCCCATCGTAAAACCTTAACCATTATACCAAACTTTCCCTATACGTTTCTTGTCTTATCTTAATCATCTTAAGAATGGTAGTGCTGTGATATATACCATATTAACAGGTAAATATTTTTCACTATTTCAAAACTGCTGCACCTGAGATACTACATGTAATAGGATAAGGAATAAGAGAGAGATTGCTGACAAATATAGAGCTTTCCAAGGAGAAGTCCATTTGTATTATGAAGCCTGACAAGGGTGGGGGAACATTATGGATTCCTTTATACACATTCAAAAAAAGTTGTGTTACTTGAACAATAGTGACTTTTTCATTTCGGCTTCATTGAATGAAATTAATATTAGTTACTTTAAGGTAGACATTTGGTTGAATGATTTATGTCCTGAATTGCAGTTCACAAATGAGCTTGTTGAATACATGAAGGTTGAAAATCCAATAGTGCCATCCATTTTTGGGATCACCAAGACTCACATATGGGATATAATATCATCTGTTGATGATTCCCCCTATGTGGACAATTGCAGGATCGGGTAATCCAAGACCAAGACAATGGCTATATTGGTGGATGTTCACCTTAAGGCTTCCTCAGTGACAAAAAAGCATGATGTGAAGTTGTTAAATCTTGCCGTTTATTCTCACTGATGGGTTCAGAGCCGATCCTTGGCTCCAACACGGCCGATAGCAAAGCTCAAGGTTTGCCAGTAGCTCAAGACCAAGCCCCTTATCCCACAATGCACTGCTGGAATTACCTCAGATCTAGTTTGCCACTGCAAGAAAGATCTCGGTGATCCAGCTAGCTCGGACCATTTGTGAGAAAAAATAGCAAGTTTTGATAAAATATTTTTCTTTTTTCTCTTAAGATATTTTCATATAGATAGTTTGAGTGTTAAAAATTTTAATAATAGAATCAGTACTTTCTGATAGTTAGTGCCCTGTTGGCTTAGTTGTTTTGTGTGGGCCTTTTAGCCCTATTTACACTTAATAATCTCTATTTTCTTATAGTCAGGGTTTTTCTCAGTGGGCCTGTTTAGCCCAGTATTTCTAAATGTATAGTTTAACTATCATAGATAGTGCCCGGTTTGGGCTTAGTTGCTTTCCTTAGTTAGTGTGGGTCTTTACAAGTAAAGTAAGGACTTCACTGTATTAGTTTCAGTATACTGGTTTTTGTTTTCTACTATTTACTATGTCGGATGACAAGGAAAGGTCCCATCCTAAATCTGGATTCAAGAAATGCCCAGATTGTGGGCAGAAAATGTCCATCACTGACGGACACATTCAATGTGTTTACTATCTGGGGGCTAAACACCTCCAAGACACTTGCAGCATTTGCCATTCCTTTTCTTCAAAAGTCCTCTTGGAGAGAAGGAGGAAGCTAATTGACAGGGGATTACTACAGCATTCCTTTTCTGAGGTGTTGAGTAGTCATGAAGGTACTAGCATGTCTTCCAAATCCTCCAAATCTTCAAAATCTTTGGATCCCAAAGTGGCAAAAAAGGCAAAAACTTCAGAGGGAGGATCATCGGTGCCACAGACCTTGGAACTGAGTGTCCCTTTGATTCGGAGCCAGCTCCCAGTATTGGAGCCGGTCTCTGAGGTTCCCTCTTCTCCTCTGCTCCAGTCAGCACCTTCAGTGCATTCATCTAAGTCTTCAGTCAGCCTTTCAGATTTGGACATGGATCGGCTAGTGCAGAAGCTTTTACAGGCACCAGGACTTGCCAAATTGTTGTCGGCCCTGACCAGCTCGTCGGTGCCGAAGACCATTGAACCGGATTTGTCTACTCCTCCTCCGAGCCATACTGGACCCTCAGAGCCGAAGGAACTCGAACCAATGATTGTCGAACCCTTGGAGCCAATACCCACACTGATGTTATCGGCTCCATTTACTCAGATGTCCTCGGTGCCGACGCTCTCCCATCAGGTCTGGAGAGGATAGTCGGACAGATTTGTCGGTGCTGGCTCTTCCTCTCGGGGTTTTGGCTTGGATGAGCTCGGCTCCTACCTCGGGCTCGGAGCCCATGGTTTCAGTGTGGGAGGATCGGACAGTCCTTTTGGGTCCATCTGCTTCTTCTCTTCAGAGCCATGGCACCTTCGATGCTATGAGGAGAGTCCTGTCTCCAAATACAATGTCAGCATCGGTTCAGCCTTCCCTCTCCCCTCAAGCTCCTGTGTCTGCTTCTTCATCTACCGGTCCCCCTAAGCGTAGAGACCCTGAGCCTCAAGTACCCCCACAGGTAGTCCCCTGCTCTTCTGAGACCTCCCCAGATCCCCCCAACTGAGGAGGTGCCCAGGAAGAGACTGTGCAAGAGGAGGCACTTAGACTCCCCACAAGAATCTTTGACATCTGACATGGACTTGGATGAGTCAGAAGAGTCCCGTTGAGCCCCCTCTGAGGATATCTCCTTTGCAGAGATATTAGAGATCCTTGGTCAGAGGGGCGATTAGCAAGCCAAGACCCCTACTGAGGATGAGTCCGTGCTCTTGAAGACTTTTGGGTCTCAATCTTCCACTTCTTGGGTGTCTCCACCTTATGACGAGCTCATGGAACTGATCTCTTGTAAGGCATGGGAGTCATCGGAGGCCATGGAACCTGTCCCTCACAAGCCAAATAAATTCATGTCTGCCCCAGTGGACAAGCCATTTTTGGCCAAGGGAGTGCCTGTTGATGCCATGGTGGTAGCTGCAGCCACCAAAAAGGAAGTGTCTGAAACATCCGCATCTATCCATCCTCCTAACACAGATTCTAGGATTATGGATAGATATGGGAAACACATGTTTAGTTCAGCGACTTTTTCTGTGCAATCACTGAACTACTTAACCCATTTTACGAGACTACAAAGAGATCTCTGAAAGAGCTAGGAGATACTCTCCAGGGTACGGTAGCTGCAGGGGTGGCCGACAAAGTCAACGCACAGCTCGCTACCCTAAACTCAGTTGTAAACTCGTCCATGTGTCTCATATCTTATGCAGCTGATGGTTCAAGTAGAGCCGCTAGTTTGGGCATTGCTCTCTGAAGACAAGCCTGGATGCGTCTCTGTTCCTTTGCAGTACCCTTTAAGTCTTCCTTTATCAACACCCCATTTGATGGCTAATCACTGTTTGGGCCTAAAGTAAAGGAAACTTTAACCAGGTGTGAGCAGGAAGGCAAGACCTTATCTGCCGTTGGAGTCCATTTTTCTACCCCTAGTCGGCCCTAACCCAAGGGCCCTAGGGGCGGGAAAATGTGGTTCCGAAAAACACAGGGAGCCTTTCAGGATACATGTGGAGAAACCCCCCCTAGAGGCAGAGGAGGCGGTTATAACGGAAGACACCATCCTCGCGGCAAAGGGGGTCCACAGCAACAGGGTGACAGGGGTCAGTTCTCTGGTCAACCCTACCAGTGCCCCTGAAAGGGGGCCTGGCTGTTCGGCTCTGGAGGCAGTCGGGGGTCACTTGTCTTTGTACCCAGAAGCCTGGTTAAACAATATCAGATACATGGGTACAAAGCATCATTTCCAGAGGATATTTCATGCCATTCTCTACCTCTCCCATTCCTGTAAACAGAATCCCAGATATTCCACCCAGTCTCAGGGAACAAGCAATCATAGAGGTCCACAGATTGCTAGAAAAAAGAGTCATCCAACCAGTCCCAGCAGACCAAGTTGGATTTGGAACTTACTCAAGATTCTTTTTGGCACCAAAGAGAACAGGGGACTGGAGACCTATCTTGGACCTCAGCAGACTCAACCAGTTCATAAAGAAAGAGAAGTTCCAAATGGTCACGCTTCAGTCCATTTTTCCCTTTCTAGAGATAGGCGATTGGATGTGCTCCATAGATCTCAAGGACGCGTACTATCACTTAAAGAAGAACAGACACTCCAGAGATCACCTGCATTTCTGGCTGGAAGCCAACCATTACCAGTTTTGAGCCCTGCCCTTTGGTCTTACTACAGCCCCCCGAGTGTTCACCAAATGCATGGCAGTGGTCACGGCTCACCTGAGGTGTCTAGGATTCCAGGTGTTTCCATACCTAGACGATTGGCTCCTCACCGCTACCACCAGGCATCAATTGACAAAGGCAACACAATACACTCTGACACTCTGTCATCAATTAGGCATTACAATCAACTTCGAAAAGTCTGCCTTATCTCCATCACAGCATACCGTTTTTATAGGAGCAGAGTTAGATACCTCAACTACCACTCTATGTCTTCCAATCAAAAGAGTCTCACTTCTCCACCAACACGTCAGCTCACTGGTGTCAAAGAACAAAGCTACAGTAGCAGAGGTCTTGAAGGTGCTAGGTTTGATGGCAGCAGCAATCCTGGCTATACCACTCGCAAGGATGCATATGCAAATTTTTCAATGGCTCCTCTTTGCTCAGTGGTCTTACTAGAAACTACCGATGCACCACATGATTCTCATCACAGATTCTTGCAAGAGAGACCTTTGGTGGTAGTTAACGTCTTTTCATGTCACAATCGGAAGACCCTTTATTCTCTCCCCCAGTAGCCACTGTGACAACGGACACTTCCCTGATAGGGTGGGGTGGGGGCATTATCAGGGAAAGACTGCCCAAGGCACATGAACAGATCAAGAGTCACATCTGCTTATCAATGTTCTAGAGTTGAGAGAGGTACTTCTGGTGTTGCAGTACTTTCAGGACTCTCTTCCTCTAGGAACTATTGCAATTCAGATGGACAACGTCAGTAGTCTGGTACTTGAACAAGCAAGGTGGAACCAAGTGTTACCCCCTTTGTCAAGAAGCCCTCAGGGTCTGGCAATGGGCTGTGTCATCCCAGCATTTTCTGCTAGCAACGCACATCCCGGGGAAATCCAACGTGATAGCGGACAAGCTAAGCAGGGCGATATTGCTCCCTCATGAGTGGTCTCTCAAACAACAGGTTCCGGAGTTGATTTTCCGCAAATGGGGCCAGCCTTGCTGCGACCTCTTTGCCAGCCACATTAATTCAAAATGCAGAAGCTACTTTGCCCCAATATCACCTCCAGGACATCCCACGAGAGATGCACTCTTACACGATTGGCCCCCGGGTCTCCTTTATGCATTCCCACCCTTCCCATTGATACCCAGATTTTTACAGAAAGCAAAATCGCTGGGAAGGACTGTTATCCTCATAGCCCCCTACTGGCCTCAACAGATTTGGTTCCTGTTTCTCCACCATCATCTGTTGGAAGATCCATGGATCCTGGACCCAGTTCCGGACCTTCTGACGCACCCGTCAGGGGACCTCCATCCTTCCCTGCAGTCCCTGAAACTGACTGCTTGGCTAATCCACTTCCCCTAATTGTCAGGCTGTATTCAATTTCAGAAGATACAAGACAAATTATCTTGTCTTCTCACAAGTCATCCTCCAGGAAATTATACGGCAGTAAGTGGAAAAGGTTCTCAATTTGGGCCAACACACAGAAAATGGACCCTTTCCGAGCTCCGCTATCATCCATTTTAGAATTCTTGACAAAGATTTTTAAGGAAGGGGCAGCAGCTGCTACAGTTTGAGTCCAGTTAGCTGCCATCTCAAATTTCAATATTGGATTTGGTGGCTCAAATGTTATGGGCCATATGTTATCTAAAACTTTTCTTAAAGGTGTTCTTCACATGAGACCTCCTGTCAAAATTCTCTATTCTCCCTGGAATTTGAACTTTATGCTGTCTCAAATTATTCTTCCCCCTTTTGAACCAGCATCTTCTTGTGACCTCAAATATTTATCCTGGAAAACTATTTTTCTAGTGGCCATTACTTCTGCCCGCAGAGTGCCAGAACTTCAAGCATTATCTGTCAGACCACCTTACATGATTTTCCATGCTGATAGAGTATCTCTCAGAATAAACCCCTCCTTTTTGCCTAAAGTCTGTTCTGAATCCAATATCAATCAGGTCATTGAGCTGCCAGTCTTTTTTCCCAACCACTCTAACAAATTGGAATACATGCTGCACAAACTTGATGTACACAGACAGCTCAGATTTTATCTTGACAGAACTAAGGATATTAGAAAATCGGATCAACTTTTTGTACCCTTCTCAGAAGCCAGAAAACGTAATCCAGTGGCTAAAACAACTTTATCTGAATGGTTATCAGATTGTATATCCTTTGTTTATGCGAATGCGAGCATGCCATTAACACACAAACCTAAGGGTCATTCTACCAGAGCCGTTTCTACGTCTTCTGCCTTTCAAGCTAAATTCCCCCTTGACAATATTTGCACTGCAGCCACTTGGTCTAAGCCTCATACCTTTATCATGCATTACAAAGTAGATAAGTCTTCCAGGGACAGGTCTTCCTTTGGTTCCACGGTACTGAAGAACGTACTTCCATTTGCCACCCAAGATTGAGGGTGCTAGGGATGCTACCCATCAGTGAGAATAAACGGCGAGATTTAACTTCACATAAAGAAGTTATGTACTTACCATAACATTCCATGTGAGTTGTTTATCTCGCCTTTATTCTCACGTCCCTCCCTCCTTCCCCCTCCTGACTGACAGTTGACTTAGAGGCTAGTACCATCCTGGTTATTCAATATTTCTTCTTCCCCTTCGGAAAGTGCTTTCTTGTAGAAATAAATAAAAGGGTATATATATTTTTACTCGCAGCAAACAAGATCTGAGGTAATTCCAGCAGTGCATTGTGGGATAAGGGGCTTGGTCTCGAGCTACTGGCAAACCTTGAGCTTTGCTATCGGCTGTGTTGGAGCCGAAGATCGGTTCCAAACCCATCAGTGAGAATAAAGGCGAGATAAACAACTCACATGGAACATTATGGTAAGTACATAACTTCTTTTTTTAAAAGACTTCCAGCACTATTTGCAAGCTTTGTCTGCCACTTTGTTTGATCCTGATGCATTGATGATCACCACTGATGTCAAAGAATTATTTTTGGAGATACCATGTGATATTGGAATGGAGTGGTTCAATGAGGCTTTGATATGGTGTACACATTTAAGTAAAAATTACATTAGAATCATTTGTGAATGTATTGATCTTATGTTAAGTAATAATTTCATATATTTTGAGAAGGAATATTTTAAACAAGTCAGGGGGTAACAATGGGAGCTGCTGCAGCACCAGTTTTTGCCAGTATTATACTTTGGTGGTGGGAACGCAACTTTGTATTTGTCTCTAAGTTTTGGAAATATATTTCACACTATTTCAGATTCCTGGATGACATTTTTATTTTATGGACTGTGAACTCTGCTGAATGAATTTCTGTGTTATATCAACCAGCCTACAGACTTCTTGAGTTTTGTTAGTGAGATGGATAAGGACAAGATGAGCTTTTTGGATGTGTTGTACAGGAATGATGGTGTGGTGTGGGTTCTTTTTGATAGTGGGTAGTGATCGATAGTTTCTATTAACTGATGACATGATGAGTGCTAGGCTTACAAAATACCCATGCTTGATTAGAAATCCCTGTAACTTGCCCAGTCATAGAAATGATGAAGATTTTTCAGATGAGAAAATGTTGAGGGAGAAAAATTATCAATATTTGTATGCTGTATAAAAAGTTGATTTGACCAACACCTTGTGCAAACACTCTAACGATTGTGTGTAATATAAAAAGTTTTTATTTTTGTTTTGGAAAGGGTAGTATCAGATTTAAGAAGTGGGAATTGGCACACCAGGCTTGAAGCCAGGAAGCTTCATTGGCAGAAGGAACTGAATGCCTCTAACCCCCCAGGCATAAATGGCAACATTTCAATAAATAACTTATTAACACTTGAAAGAGCTAAATTATGAATGTTTTAACAATTCATTTCTTATACAAAATGTATTTTTTATGTGCAGATAATTTAACATGTTTTAACCGAATTTTTAAAATTTTGCTATAATACATTTATGTGTTGTGACGTTCGAAAGAAAATATTTGTGCTTTCAGGTAATTAACTTTTTGGTCACATAGTGGCAGTGGGCAAGTTTATAAAAAAGGAAATGGTGAGTGAATGTTTAATCTGATGAAGTCCATGGTTAATATTTAGAACAAAAGCGCTTATTAAACCGGTGTTTTTGTCCCTTTACATCCCTTGGCTGGTGATTTTTTTTTATGTTTGTTGCTCTTCTGTTTGCCTGCTTGGACACATATTTGGTCATTTCTATTTGTATCTACTTTAGCTGTCACTTCTCCCTACTTGTCTATAAGGTCAAATCACAGTTATACAAAAACCTAGCTCTAGGTATGCTGAAAAAACCCTAACATATAGACTTACGTGAAATGTGACTGCTATAGAATGTTTCTGAAATAGTTTTGCTTTTCTCCTCTGGAATACCTGCTCTATTCACTCTCACTGTCGTTTGGGCTCCCCTACCCTACCCTGAATTCCGCCACACTCCCTCTTTCACTATATTTAAACCCCAATGTCCATATTAAGTAGTCCATGCTAATCAGTAAGCACATAGATTCACTTACAGTAATCCCCCTCACTCCTGCTCATTACTTCAATGAATCACCACCGAGTACCTCATCTACCCTCCAACACTAACCAATCACTCTGATGCTCAAAGCCCAGCCTCCATTTCCCTTTTTTCTTTTAGTTTATTCCACATATAATTTCTTCTGTCCTCACCACTGCCACTCAGTGTACCTTAACTCCAGTCACATTCTCATTTCTGTACCCCAAATAAACACAATATCACACCAACTCAAAACCATCTCTGTCTAAAATGACTTACTCCACTTGTCCTTCCTCAGCTCCTCCACAGACCAGATTCCTCTTATTCAAATGACAGTCAACAACTCTATTTCCACTGTACTTCCTACCTACCTGCCACTCTAAGTTTTACGTCAATATACCTATAAGAGCCTGCACTACTTACTGACCTAATTGGTAACTATCATATCAGTCTCCTCTTCCCTAGGTAACCTATACAACCCTCCTCACCTGTGTACCCTTCTCACTCATTTCCTTTTGCAGTGCTGCTCCTCACCTAGATCCTAGTAATCCTACCACACAACTGTTAACAGTAGGACTGATGTTGCCATGTTGATGTGATGGCATTGCGTACAGGCTTTTGCTGTTGTTATTGGCTAATCTGTTAACTTCCATCAGCTTTCACTCCTATGAGCAGGCATTGGTGATGAAATGGAGTCTGCTGTGACTTTTTGGTGACGTGTTTGAATGTATATCATTCAGACACTAGAAGGATATGCATGTATTGCTATGTAAATAGTTATCTCAACAAGGCCATTGGAGGTGTATTTCTTAGGAATATCTACTTATAATTCATTTTCATTGCAGTACATCAGGAGTGGATGGAAGATATGACAGCATTCAGACCAGTGAAGAAAAAGGTGTTGGATTAGTCTGGTGATTAACCCTGTTGCCTTTCATGTTCATATCTGTCATTATTGTTAGCCTTTACACAAGATTACAGTTTGTGTGATTATAATTGTTTAATGAAATAATTCTGATTATACAGATGTAGCTATGTGTTTTAATAATGTATACATCTTTTCCAGTACAGTGCATGTAACAAAGGACAGTTATTGACTATACAGCATGCCTTTCTAGCTGTAATCTGCCTTTACTCCCAGCAGATCCTTTATATCCCTTTATACCCCTTTTGTCACATGTTTAAGCCAGTGGCATATGTATATGTCTATGGTCTGGCAGATGTGTGTATGTGTTTTCTCTATAAGACTGTATTTGTCATGTGTTTGGCAGTTTTAGCCATGCCACTATCAGTTACTCCTCCATTTAGAGTATGTTACTAAGGTTCATAGATTTACAGGTAAGTACTAGGCTTGTTGCCTTTATGGGCCACTTTAAGCCTATCCAATTTCCCTCAAAGGTGAGAATCAAACTTTGTACCCTGTGTCTGTGAGGTAACCAACCAGGTTGGAAGGTGATCATTTATGTTTAAGTCTATATCCCATAATGCTCCTGTTCATGCTGCCCATTATACTTTTTTATTGCCATATATCTCTCACTAGATATTATCAGTAACTGCTGCATGCTGGTAACATGCATCAACCAATATTACAGTGTATCATTTTTCATCGCATTCCTTGCTATATGAGCGTGAACTCTGCCCCCTAGCTTACCACTTGCATTACTCCTGGCTTCATATCCTCAGTTCTTCAGCCGTACTGCATTCTCAGTTTGGTTGTGGTTTGGTTTGTTTTCAGTGTGACTTCAGATTTAAATTAAAGATTTGTGGGAACAAAGACCTGCTCAGAGTAGACATTGAAGATTCAATGACAAAATTGGGTTCTGGTTTTGGTGTACCATGGCATTTCTATCTACAACATTGCTTGATGTTGAGACAGACAGTTTTGAACTTAATTATTTAAATGTAAATCTTTCTCAAGTGTATTATTCTGCTTTAAAATAAAATTTAACAGATGACGCTCACTACCATTGAAGTAAAATAAAACTAGTAATGGCATCAGAGGATGAAATAACCTGGCCAGGCAACTTTAAGCATGAGTAAAATTGGAATATTCTTTAAACATGTTATATTTGCCATTACTTAAATAGGACTTTTAGGTCCTTGGCACCATGTTTAATAGCAGTCCTCCTCTTCAGTATAATACATTTCTTTTAAATGACAAGAGTGGTAAGCTTTGAGCAGCCTATCTGTCACTAGAGGAGTGGTTTCCAGCTCAGGAATTGTATTTTATTGGCTGTTTTGGGCTGCTTCTATCCCTTTCAACTATGTGACTTAAAAAACAGTATTTGCCTGGGTTTGCATGTCGCGCAGCACAGCTAAGCTAGATTAAACTATTACCGGTGCCTTAAAGTTTGCTCTTCAAATTTTCCCTTAGATCTTGCTAGCTTTCATCTCTGTGCACTCAAATCAGACCTCTAAACCCAGCACTTGCTCAGAACCTCTGGAAGCTGTCATAGTAAGCATACCAACTGTTAGTAGCACTAACAAAAACAGCTTCAGTACTTAAAAGGAAGCAAAACAGCTCCAATACGTATATAAGTAAGCACCTATCCAGGCATGTCTAAAGGTCAGTTCCCTACGCTTTCTCCTATTAACCTGGTGAACCTGGGCATCCTGAGGCAATGTAGCAATTGCCACATGTACACAGACAACCCTCTCCTCCTACCTCCAAACACATCCACTTGTGAGAGATGCACGTAAATAGCCAAACTAGAGGCCACGCTCTCTCAAACCAAGACTGGGCTAGCCAGTCAAGAGGAGAAGGTTAACACATACATCACACCTCATAGAACACATAGCTTCCCGGATCACCCACCACCACACCTCTCACATAGTAACACAAAACACCCACACACACTTTTGCGGCGGCTGCCAATAAAAATCTGCCCAAATAACAAAGACCTTTGAGGGAAAAATGCAAGCAACCATCTCACCCAAACACAACCCCCAGGACACATAGTCCACATAAACAGTGTGCCACTCAGCCCAAGCCCCTACAGCAAAACAATCTACCCAATAGACTAGTCATAGGTGACTCAATAGTAAGCCACACTGATGTCCCACTCACTAGGATAAATAAGGAGAAAGCGATGGTCAGCTGCCTGTCGAGTGCCAGGATTCACCACATAATGCATGCACTTGGGTCTCTCCACAACAAGTACAAATATGACTCTGTCATTGTCCATGTTGGTGTGAATGACCTAAGATGTACCCCCTGGACTACATGAAAAGAGACATGGAAGTGATTGGATCTTGTAGCCCAGGCAGGTATGACCCTAGCCCTGAATAGCATACTGCCATCACCTAGACTGATACCACAGCATAAGCAGAAAATGATTGACTTCAACAATTGGCTAAGGTTCTGGCGTCATTCAAAGGGGATCCAGTATCTGTCGGCCTGGGATGTCATGATTGACAGATCTTGATGCTTTGCCAGAGATGGCCTGCATTTGTCACCCCTGGGATTCCAGATACTGGCAAAGGCTCATGCCACCCCTATAGTGCCTCTTTTAGGCAATTCCCTGAAGAAAAATTTACCACCATAACAACTGCAAGCAAACGTAAACTGAGGGTTATGCTACTCAATGCTAGAAGCCTAAATCTTAAAATGCACTTGCTCGAGTCACTCCATAAACTGGAGAACATCATCCTCTGTGCAGTAACAGAGACCTGGTTCAAGGCTCCAGAGAGCATCCCAGAGCTTCCAGGCTACATTGCATATCATACCTTTTGGCCCCTAAACCTGGACTGAAGCCCTAAAGGACGTGTGAACCGAAGCCCCAAAGGTGGTGGTGTATCCATCTTCATAAAGGATATGCACACCTCCAGACTGATTTCCCAACATAATGCATCAGAGGTACTACAGGTACAACTAACACTGGATAACACTGCAATCCAGGTTGTAGCCTGCTATAGATCCCCCACAATGTCCCAAGACTCCCACTCCACATTCCTGAACACTCTGGAAAGCATTAAGGTTCAACCCAATACCTTTATACTGGGAGACTTTAACTACCCCTCCTTTAGCTGGGAAAATTACTCCTGTACCAACTCATTTGCCCAACGATTTCTGAAATTCATTAATTCCAACACCATGGACCAACTCATTCTCACCCCTACCAGCAGTAAAAACATTCTCAACCTGGTCATTACAAACATGGGGGACTGCTGCTCTACACCAGTAACCAACTCCTCTCTGGTTAGATCTGACCACAAGTTAATCACAATCACTATCCAAATCCCACCCTCACCCACCCCCACTTCTCCAAAGCCAATTTTGAGCTTCTAAAGACAGAAGTGTCAAACTTCACATCATCCATGCAAATGGGGAAATGCCGCTGAATCATACACCAAGGAGGTGTATGAGCATTTACACAAGTGCATAGATCAGGCCATAGCAAACAGGATGACGGAAATATTCTTGGGCTAGGCTTGTGTTGGCTCCAGGGCCATTAGCCTAGTACTCACCTATGAACAAGAAATTACATTCAGTATAAACTGAATTTTTCACAACAGATCATATTGTTGGGTAATGTATCTCACAGTGATGTATGAGGTTTTGCAGTAGCTCCACAGACATTAACTGTAATGTAAATACATTACAGTGGACACTTTATACCCATATCAGTCGCATTGAGCAGTATTTCCAATTTAGAACAATGTAATAAGACATTTTAGTATTTATGATAAAAAAATTAAACTGAACTGTTCGCTAGCCAATTGGGTAGCTGCTGGAAAAGTGGAATTATCTTCAAAAATAATATTAGAATAACAAGATTTATGAGTAATCCATTTTCCTTATAGGTTTTCATCAAGTGATCACTTATTGTAAACTATTTTTCAATGTCCCATTTGGCAAATGTCTTTTTTAGTTAAGAATGTACACCTAAAGATTTTGGAAATTGTTGTACATAATTTGTTTTCCTTCTCTGTGGTTGTGCAGTCTCAGAGTTAGTATAACTAAGTAACAGGTAGTATGGAAGACATCTTTTTCTAGTATGTGGGTTTTGAAATGTTCTGCTTTTAATACGCAAATGCTTTTGCTGAGTAGTTGATGTCTAAGTTCCTCAATGAGTGTTTTAAAACAGACACATCATTTGACTTGGTGCTTTGTATTTGTGTAAACTGTTGTGAGTCTTTTTTTTTTTTTCTTACTGCATAAAATCATTTTGAACAAAACATTAATAAAACGTTCAGGCTTTCCTGTAATTACAACACTACATTATGTAGCTAATCTAGAAGAAGCCTAAAATGTAATTAGCATAATGTTTATTTGTGCTGTGCTATACCTCTTAAAAATGCTCTTCTAAAATCCGGGCTGCAGTAGAATAGTTTATTTTACACCCATGATAATGACAGCATGATCTAAGAAAATGACTCAAGCCATCAGCTTCCATTTTGATGTTACATATGTAATAGTATAAATAGAAACATGGATGTTTTTAAACTGCTGATGTCAGTGTTCTTAAACTTTAGGCAGGCGAAAGAGCCTTGTTGAAAGTGGTCAGCTGATTGTGATTGTTGTTGGTGCAAAGAATTTATCGTCCGTGAGATCTGACGGCACTACAACCACATTTGTAAAAGGGTAGGTACATGTAGACTGTTTCTGAAAGTTTTCATACTGTAACTACTACAGTACTTAGTAACATTAGTAAGACATAATGACATTATAAAGAATGTATATTGCTTTTCTTTACAGGGATTTGGGAGTTTGTTTTCCAACCTGATGAACTATTTTGCATTAATATCTGGAATCTCACATAAACTACTTCAAATATTTTACTGATCATGCTTGTACTTTCTGTCTCAAACAGCTGTATTAGGACCTATCAACAATGTGCAGTCATTACTGCAGGGATTTATTTATTTTATTTTGTTTATTTATCATAGACCCTTTTCAACCCACCACACAGGCAAATATTACGGTAATACATATGGACAATTTAGAATAGACAGTCAATCTGCATGTTTCTGGGATGTGAAAAGAAATTGTAGTAGCCAGAGAAAACCAAGTAGACAAAGGAAGAATATGCAAACTCCACACAGATAGTGCCAGAGATCAGGATTGAACCCTGGACCTTTGAGCTGTGAGGCAGGGCTTTTACCACACCAAACATCCAAGATGCCTGTTCAGGATCTCTGTGTTACTAAAATGATGGTTTACTTACAATCATTGATGGCATTCGGTCAGATAACTCAGCTTTGTACATATTTATAGGATATAATTATAGGCTTTTATTTAAAGATAAAGACTAATGATATAAAATACAAATTCAGTTTATAGTGTGTCAGTGGTATGGAAGGTGGAGACTCTTACAAGTCAACTACTGTAGCGGGTAATGCAAATATTTCTTCATTACCTTTTGTATCTTCCCTCATATGCTTACCAAGCATGCCTTTTTATGCTATACTTTTAACAATATCCGTACTCTTTAAATAGATTAATATTTTTCTGTATTTCTAGGGAAATATCTAAGTAATTGAATATTATTCTGAAGGCCTCATTAAAATCAGTGAAACTTTAAAATATATGTTTAATTGTTTCTAAGCTGGTTTCCTTATGCAATTGCTAACAAGGAAAGATCAATAGCGTAATCACCTGTGAAGTGTTTTGTGTTTTTATCTTTCTCTTTTTGTTTTTGCGCAACACTTTTATAGCTTTTACCAGTTTATTCTTTTTGATCTAGAAAGAGTAGTTGTAGCATTATAGCTTGCAAGAGGGGGATTTCCTATAGAAGGGTATACATATTGCAGTAATGACAAGGAAGGTGTTTATTTCATAATGAGGTATGCTTCCTTTACCAAGGGTGTTTCTAGGCTTTAAAGAAAAAAATATTGGCACGCCATTCCTAATGATGACATCCTGGGATGCACTGTAAGTCAAGTTCCTAAGATACCATACAAGAACTCTTCAAGCCCGATGGAACACTTGGTCCATTTGCACACTTTTCCTGAACACAATCAGAACAAATGTGACCATGTTATGGCAAAGGCTGCTCTGTTTGTCATTTTAGGGACTTACTGATTCATTAATTAATTTACTAGAATTAATTTGATAATTAATTAATTTTGGTAATCCTATATAAAATTATTTTTTAATTTAGTTCTGAAGAAGTCCATAAAGAGAGTGGATGAAAGTGCTAACATATCCTTTCGTATTTTTTTCTAGTAAACTTTTTTTTAATCTATTATACAGTGGTATTATTGGTTCTGGGTACTGTTTTACACCATACCATGCCACCTTTCTGGTTCTTGTTTTAGGGACTTGATTAGGGAATATATATCATCAATGGCCATTCTTTTATCAACAAGGAACATGAAGAATGTTGCAATGAAGGTGTTGTTTATAGTTTGAGATGTTCATGTAATAAATATAACATAAGTCAAACCACTAGGAAGATCCAGTATAGGATTCAAGAGTATCATCAGGACATTAAGAACGCAGCACAAGCCATATTGCCTCTCATTTTAAATCAGTTCAAAATCAGTAGCACCACAGTTGCACTCCAAATTCAGGGACATAAGAGAGGTGTTTAACAAAGTTTTAAGCACCTTTCAGTGGTAAGCTGTAGTTTAACACTAGCACTCAAATAGTGGCCAGTGCCAGCCACCATAGAACAGCACCAAAAAGCTAAAATTGCTGTGAAAGCTTTAAAGCACTTTTGATTCCAATAGTTACGTTTTTCTGTATTTGGCAATGCAAAGTATGCTACAGCTTTTAACAGGACCAACGATATAAATTGCTTCTGACTACTATCTGTGAGAAAGCACTAAATGTGTTACAGCTTTCAAAGCTGTGTCACACTTCAGACTCCTACACTTTTTTTCCTGTTACTGGTAGTACATCAAGGAAACTAAAGCTCTAAGTACAAAAATGTATGATTGAGTCCCCCTGAATACAACTACTTGTTATGAGTTTGCAATGTGTCTGTCAAGATTCACCTGAACAACTGAGTTCTGAGTAGTACAGTACCTTGGCTAGTAACCAGTAACCAATGATATCTCTTTTAAGATATCACAGTGGTGGGTATGCTTGTCAGCTAGAAGTACAAAATGACAAGTTTTTGTTGTTCAGTACCTGCTGTTGTGTGTACTGGTGTTGGAATGAAGTGTTAATAAAGTTAGGGCATGTTCGATTTTGGCAATGAAGACATTTCTAGCTATAGACTGCCTTGCAGTTTGGAATAGGTATGAAAACTTGTAGCAACGTTTCAGTTGTGAAAGTCTTTTGTTGATTGTATTGTCTGTATGACTTGAGGATGTTAAAGCATTGTCAAGAATGACTCCTAGATATGACTTTTACTGACATAGTACTTTCAGTTTTTCCATTAATCCATTTTCTAAACCACTTATCCTGGTGAAGATCACTATGGTGGTATGCTGAACAGGTTGGACCAGACTTCCCTATTCCCAGCATTGGTCCCCAGCTTCTCCCGGAGGATGCCAAAGCATTCTTAGCCCATCTGTGAGATTTAATTTCTGTAATGTTTCCCCGTGTCTGCTCCATTGCTTTCTTCCATGGGGCTGAGACTGGTACGCTTCTGTGTGAGGAAAAAAAGGTGGTATTGCCACTAAATGCCCAGACCACTTCCACTTGCTCTCATTAGTCTGGAGTAGCATTATCTGTACTCCAAGAGCCTTCTAGATTGAAGTGTTCTTCCATCTTGTCACAGAGAGTGAGCCCAGCAACCCTATGAAGGAACTACATCTCCTCCAAGGTCACTGAACCACAGGTGCAGATGGGGACTGATCAACTTTTTATCCTCACACTTACATTCCACTTCATCATCATCGTCATCATCATCATCATCATCATAGCCCAGTACAGTGACTGGAATAATGCTGCCATTGTCTTCATCCTCTAGTCAATTTCCTGATCTACTCTACCCTGACTCATGAACAAGACCCTGAGATACTTAAAATTCATCTGCTTCCCCCTCACCTGCATAAAATGATCTACTCTTTTCTAGGAGATAGTTTTGACTCCAGATTAGGAAGTACTAATTCTCATGCCAGGTTTTTCATTAATATCAATTTACCTGTAAAACTTGAAATAAACAGTGTGTTTAAAAAGTGCTTTATGGCCTCATTTTTCCATTTGGATATTATACCAATTCTTGACTATATTAAAGGAAATTAAAATATCTACTGTAATGTGTATTTATTACTTATAATCATTAATTTGTGCAGGTAATCTTATTCAGATGATAAAGCATATATGCATGAATGGTTGTATTTATTTATGCAGACTATGCAAAATACCTAATCCTTATTCCTACTTTATATTAAAAATCTTCTTTCTTTCCTCAATATATAATTTAACTAAAAATAAGGCAAATAAGGAAATAACTGCAAGGAATCTATAGACTTTCCCTGATAGCACCAAGGAGTTAGCTGAGAAATCTTTGAGCTTCTTACTCCAGTTAGCTAACAGCTAGTGCAGCCACAAAGCTACACAATGTATAAATTGTATTCAGGTGTCTGTTTTTGTGCATGCAATGCATGTGTGTGTGTGTGTGTGTGTGTGTGTGTGTGTGTGTGTGTGTGTGTGTGTGTGTGGTG